>NW_006409062.1:585739-606829 GCF_000296735.1 Chrysochloris asiatica
ATCAATGTAATGAAACAAGCTATATGAATGGTTGAATGTGAAGCTGATGATGTGCCCTGTAAACTTTCACTCAATCCAAAATAAAAACATTTAATTAAAAAACAAAAACAAACAAAAAAAAAACCCAGGCAATTGACACACCCATGCCCACCCTCAAGCCCTCAGTAGACAGGGTTCCTGACTCCTGTTGGGATGTGGTGGTTGCACCAAGACCTCGGGGGAGGTACCTGGGTGAGGGTGTATGTTGAGGTGGTGGGAGAAAGGGGAAGTAAGGTAGAGGGAGGTTCTGTCTTTGAACCACAGTCTTCTACAAGGAGGCATTTGACATTGCAGTCTGTTAAATGACTTCAAGCATCATCCACAGAAAAAAGCAACCAGAGAGATGAATGGGTTCAGACGAGCCTGGCAGTGGGTATACATGTGTGTGTGTGTTGGCCCTTTCCTGAAACTTCATGATAGAGATGATCCTGCGCTGCTCCTGGGTCCGCATGAGCTCAGCTATAAGGCTCCTGTTTAAACCACCTTTAGTAAGTCAGATACATCAGTCCTTGGCTGGCTTGCTCTAATGGATTTGGGCAGTAACACTCTCTGAGGGCATCTGTTAGTGAAAGGCTTGGGTATGAGTGTGTTGCTCCACAGTATGGTGTCTGGCCAGACCTGCAGTCAGGTGTTGGGCTGAGATCCCTGCAAATCAAACATTCCTGGGCATTTACTTGGGGAAATTCAGGCTGCTGTAACTCACAGGCCAATTCTTTTGAAATTTGTTTACCTTTCAGAACACCTTCGTGAGAGGCATTTAGAAACTGAGAATTTGGCCTCCAAACTAATGTCCGTGTAATATGTACTCATACTGTTACTATTTGCGTGCTGTTTTGCGTAGGTTTTAATGCTGCCAGTTCAAATCTCTAGCACCTGGATAGGAAACTTTCACTGTTTCCCCTTCACGATGAGTTAGGATGAGATGGTTGGACACCAGAGATGACAGAGTCTCTAGCAAACCCAGAGGATCCCTAAGTTTAGGGCCTGGTGCGTTTCCCACAGTGTAGAGCGTAGGATGGAGAACCCTCTACAGAGCAGAGGACTGGCTTTGGGGACTATAGTAACAGCAGCTATGGTCACTGATGGAGCACTCCTGTGTCAGGAACTGAAAATCTCATCCTTACAGCCACCTCAGAGAGAGGTCTTACAGTTTCAGAACCTGAGCTTTTAGAAAGGATGCCTGACTTGTTAGTAAGGGCAGCTGTAGAACTTGAACTTAGGTATGTTTGTCAGCAAGCTTGTAAATCAAGGATGATCCAAGCGTAGGGCTCTTGGAAGTCTTCAGTAGTCCAGGAATTGGTCAGGAGCACAGATGGAGTGAGGTGGGTAAAACAGAGTCATCTAAATGACGGAGTGGGTCCCCAGAGATTGACTTAAAAGAAGGAAGCAAAGAGATGAAGCAGACCCACTAGCTCCCTGAGGGTAAAGTGTATGTTTCCTCCCAGTGAGTCCCCCTGCCCCAGACCAATAACTGCTACACAAGTGGCTAGAGTTGGCTGAATTCCTCACCCTAGGGCCAGGCACTTCTCTAAGCTTCCCCAGCATTCCCATCCAATCAGGACCCTAGTTTCAGTGGTTTAGTGGATCATCTTAACCTACCCAAGTCACCAGTTCTACTTATAACTGATAGCATTTTGATGTCTGATCTCTCCTTGGTACTGGCTTCATTAAAGGGAATTCCTAGGGTTTCCAAAAAAAAAAATCAAACCTACTACTCGTAGTAACCTTGTACAGGGTTTCTGAGCCTGTAAATCTTTACAGGACCAGAAAGTCTCATCTCCCATGGAGCGGCTGGTGGATAAGCACTATGGTGGTGGTTATGTGCCCGTGGAGTCGGTTCAGACTCATAGTGACCCTGTACAGGATTTCTGAGGCTGTAAATCTTTACAGGAGCAGAAAGCCTCATTTTTCTCCCACAGAACAGCTGATAATTTTGAACTGCTGACCTTGAGGTTCGCAGCCCAATTCATAACCACTAAGCTACCAGATCTGCTGCACAAGACCTTTTTAAAGTGTTGAAGAACAAAGATGTCAGCTTGAGGACTAAGGTGCACCTGACCCAAGCCATGGTATTTTCCATAACCTCATATGCATGCGAAAGCTGGATAAGGAAGACTGTAGAGAAATTGATGCTTTTGAGTTATGGTGTTGGAGGAGAATATTGAAAGTGCCATGGGCTGCCAAAAGAACCAATAGATCCATTTTGGAAGATGTGCAGCCAGAGTGCTCCTTGGAGGCCAAGTTGGCCAAACGTCGTGTCTCATACTTCAGACATATTGTCGGGGGGGACTAGTTGCTGGAAAAGGATATCATGTTTGGTAAGGTGGAGGGTCAGAGAAAAAGAGGAAGACCCTCAACAAGATGGATTGGCCAAGTGGCAGCATCGATGGACTCAAGCCTGACAACAGTAGTGAGGTTTTAGAGCCTCAGAAACTGCCAGGATTGGACAGTGTTTTGTTCTGCTGTGCCTAAGGTTGCTATGAGTTGCTACTGACTCGATGGCACCTAACAACAACAATAAGAAGTTACCAGAGCTCCTCGGATAAGCACTGTAGCCCAGTGCTTATCCTAGGGGTTACCATGAGGGAACCCAAAACAGTTGTATTTCCAATGAAAGCAGGAATGATAGGCAGGTGGTCTGAAGATGACCTTCTTCAGGGCCTGTGAATCCCACCTCAGAAGCTCCTCTATCAGCTCACACCTGACATTGGCCCTGGTCTGGTCAAAGGGGCCATGAAGGATTTAATTCTTCCTCACCCCCCCCCCCCCCAGCTCTGCCATGGCTCCCAGTTACACTTGTTCACAAAACCAACAGACTCACAAGGCAAAGATGGCTTTGATTTCTGCCTCTAGATGTTCCAGGGTAAACAGCTTGCTGAATTCCCACTTCTGAGTCAGGTAATCTCAGGCTGCTGTGTGACACCTGTTCACAAATCATCCCCTATATGAAGTCCACAATCTTTCTTATGTGAAGCGGTCTAAAAGGAATTTGGTATGAGCTAAGCCATTTGCACTGCAAGGTCGGAGGTTCAAGCTCACGAGCTGCTACTCGGAAACCCTATACAGGGTCGCTATGGGTTGGAATTGACTTGACGGCACTTGACAACAACAACAAGAGGGAAAAAATCAATTTCTTTGTCAAAATTCTACTCTTAAGGTTGCAAGATTGGCTGATTTGCCTGGCCTGAGAAAGATCTGAAAGGACTATTGCTAACACCGAAAGCTCCAAACTGGGCCTAGCTCTGTGAACTCCTGGCTATCTGTTTGTCATTGTTAATTGCCATTGAGTCAGTTCCAGCTCATAGAGACACTGTGGAGGGTTTCTGAGGCTATAAGTCTTTGTGGGACCAGAAAGCCTCCTCTTTCTCCCATGAAGAAGTTAGTGGGCTCAAACTGCAGACCTTGTGGTTGGCAGTCCAGTGCTTATTCTGCAGAGCCACCATGCTCCCATCTCTGGAGGAGGTAGGAAGGTGGGGAGGGACATTGACTTCTCAGTAGCCCTGGTACCTGAACACAGAGTGGTAGCAGGGTCCTTCCTGTTGAAGTGAATCTTGGCTCAGGCCTCTGGACCTCCCAGGTGGTAAGGACCACAGGACCGTCCACTTTCTGCACTAGGTCTTACTGTTGACCCAATGCCACAGAGGATGCCAGTTTCTCTAGTACCAAAATCAGGTCCTCTGGTAAAGGGCACAGTTGAGAAAACAAGCAAGACACATTCTTTCTATTAGCACTTCCATCTTCCAAACATTTTCCATGAATGCTTTCTAACACTGGAAGACTTTGTGGTATCTGCTAATGCTTTAATGGAAGTCCTGGTGTGACACTGTAGGATAAGCCCTGGACTTGTACCCCAAGGTTGGTGGTTCAAACCCAGGAGTCACTCCGCAGAAACCCTATACAGGGTCCCTACAAATCGGAACTGACTCTTCAGTACTTAACAACAACAATAATAAGCAATCTTTGATTGACATCAGGAGCCTCATCGTACTTGCACAAAGGTTTATTCATAAAGGAGTCCTGGTGTGGCACTGTAGGATAAGCACTGGTCTGCTAACTTCAAGGACAGTGGTTCAAACCTACCAGCCACTCCTTGGAAACTCTATATAGGGTTGCTGTGAGTCAGAACTGATTTGATGGCACTTAACAACAACAACATTATTGATAAACCTATCTCTCCAAAACCAGTAAAATCAGGACCTTCTTATTCGTTATAAACTTCTTCTGTTCTTTTTAGCCTCTTACAATGAAAAATTTCAAACATATGGACAAGTATATGGTATAACAAACCCCCATATAACCATCACTCCGACTCAACAGTTATCCTGATTTTACCATGCTGGCTTCATTTATCATTTTTTCCCCAGTTAGTTAGTTGTTTTTTGTTTTCTTTTTTCTTTCTCTAGTTAGTTTTAAAACATAATTTAAGAATTTGGGAAAACCAGAAAAGTATAGAAGAAAAGTGATCCACACTCCCATCACTCAAAGTTGACAAATGTGTGTTCCAGGACTTTTTTCAACATAAAGCTTGTAGTCTAATTTTGTTCCTAAATTGTTATATTTTCTAGCTGGGACAGCAGAAAGCCCTCTTCCCTTTGGTGATTCTGAGGGGAAGGGCACTGAACTGGAACATCAGGCTCGGTTCTAAGCTCTATTGGCAGCCAGCTCTGTGACCTTCACCGTATCTGTAAATTGAGGCCTTTGAACTCATGTTCTCTTAGGCCCCTTCCAGCTCTGGCATTCTAGGTCAGAGGTCACAAATGCTCAAGAGACACTTGGTTCCTGTCACGCTGGGACAGGCAGTGTGGGCTGACAGCTCACTGTGCGTGGCTCTCAGATCAGAACCTCTGTCCTAACATGACACCTTCCTCTTTCCTCCCCAGAACAGGAAGAGAGAAGCCGCGAGGCCATCGAGCAGTGGCGCCAGTGGCATTATGACGGCCTGTCCCCTTCGTATCTTTATAACCATCATCACATCTGATCTCTGGAAGCCAACCTAGAAAACAGAGCTTGACACCCACGTCCCCACCCAGGTGTTTAAGCAGCTACCTAACCACAAAAAGAGGCCCCTTCAAATGGTCTCAATTTGGGGTCTACTGCAGTGAACAGCGCTGGAAAATAAACACACATGCCTCTTGTTCTGATAGATTAAAACGGCCTGGCTTTGGCTGCTTTGTGAATAATTCTCTGAGGTCAGCAAATACCTGTCCTAGCACCAAATCTACAGTAAATTTCCCCTGCTTACCTGTTGTTCCTAAAGTAAGACTCCTTCCTGTCTGACAGAATAATGAAAAGAATCACAGTGCAGAGAAAAGATGACATGTTTGCTTATTGCTTTACAAATAAAGTTGCTGAATCAACAATGTGTATTATCTTCTCAAATCTCAAACTGAGGAGGTGTCAAATTGTCTCTCCTGAGTGACAAGGCTGCTGTCATTGACTTGGGGTGTTTGAAAGTCTGAGGTGAGTGTTGCTTTATTCTTCTCAGTTTTGTCTCAGTTGTTAGTCACCTAAATGAAAGAAAAATGCTAATGCAGTTTTGGGTGGGTTTTTTTTTTTTTTTGATACAACCATTCTCTGACGTGAGTAAATGTCTATCTTAGCACCAAATCTACAGAAAAGCCCAGAGATGGTTCAGAGCCTCAGGTCCCTGTCAACAGTCTTAAGGTTCAATTGTGATTTCTTAATCTCTTCCTTCAGAAGATAACACTGCAAGGCTGGTTGTTAGCAGGGAAAATTCAGTTTTGGTATCATCTTATTTCTTCATGGTGTTCCTTTCTCCCTTTTGCTTTCCCATACCAGACTCCGTACCTGCCCTACTTCCATCCTTATTCTTAACTTACCTCTAGGAACTCCACACTCAGAAGGCAGAACAATCAACAACAATATAAGCAGGTACCTCCACTGAGGTCACAGTGCCACAGAAGATAAAGAGGACTCTTAATGAAGAATAGGGAGTCCTGGTGTGGTGCTACAGGATAAGCACCGGATCGCAAGGTCAGTTTGAATCACAAGGTTGGTGGTTCAAGCTCGTCAGTTTCTCCTTGGAAATCCTATACAGGGTCACTATGAATTGGAACCAACTCTGACGGCACTTAACAACAACAAATAAGCATACATTCTCTGTCACCCTGCTGCCCCCAGCCCTGGGCACTCCACTTGGGTCCTTGGACTAGCCTACCCTGCTTCTGAGTTTGGATCTCCAGAGCATGTAGTCCAACTTTGCATAGTGGTTGCTTTGAGGAAAAACCTGTCTTAATTGTAGTCAAATATTCCACCAGTGGCAGTAGCAATTAATTAGATCAGGAATACTCTGCAATGAATGCATTTTGTTTTGTTTTTTTAATATATTAAGTATATATGATGTCATTGTTAGGTGCCATCAAGTCATTTCCAGCTCATAGTAACCCTATACACAACAGAATGAAATACTGCCCAGTCCTGTGCCACTCTCATAATTGTTGTTTTAGCCCATTGTTGCTGCCAATGTATCAACCCATCTCATTGGGAATTTTCCTCTTTTTTGTTGACTCTGTACCAAACATGATGTCTTTCTCCAGGGATTGGTCACTCCTGATAACATGTCCAAAGTATGAGAGACAAAGTCTTGCCCTCCTGGATTCTAAGGAGAATGCTTAGAATGGAATTTTATAATAGTCTCCCTATTTCTTTTTCTTCTCTCTCTCTTTTTTTTCCCTTGGTGAAACTACAACAAAACATACACCCATTCAAGAATTTCTACATGTACTATTCAATGACACTGCTTACCGTCTTCATATTGTGCCATAATTCTTTCCATCTCATCCCATATTGTTTCACCACATTTGCCTTAGTTTCACTGTACCCTAAACTTACCACGTGTGATGCAGAATTACTTTTGTCTGTTGGGTTTCCTATAATTCTCAAAAAGAACACAACAAACACTCCAGACAAATATACTTACCTAAATGCATTATTTAGAAGTGATTTCATTGGTACTTTTTGTTCAAGGTTTCAAGAGGATCTCAGGGCAATAGATGTGAGGCATTTCCCTCATTGTTGGTTGGTCCAGTAAGTCTGATTTGTATGTGCTTTTAAGTACTTTTTTAAAGGCTGATAGAAGTCTTTAAAACTTTCTAGTGATCAAGTGATTATTCATATTCCAAATCACCTGCTATAAAATCAGAACTGTGTTTGCTCACACAGCTCCTAGACAAGTGACCTTGGAAAGGTAGAGTGAACACTAAACATGCTCTACCATTAAACACTGCTACCTGGGCAGGTAGACTACAGGTGTGCTATCAGTAGCAGGAGTTCTAGGATTCACAATTTGGAGACTCAGGGTTGGAGCACAAGTCAAGACCCATCACAACAAAAAACAAAACAGTGTCCACGGTTTCAGGGGCAAGACTCTAAATGATATTGCCATGGTGAGAGCATCAGAAACTGGTACTCAAGGGTATTCTATTTGCTATGTTGCGATCACTGAGGTATTTGCTCTAAAGTTAGGCTACCAGAGTATACTTTAGTTGTTGGTGGATGTCTAAACTGGTTCAATTAGAATGCTTCCAAAAGGAAATGAGTCATGAGAAATGTCCTTAGATTTAGAAACAAGCACAAAATACTCAACCTAAAACTCCATTTCACCACTTAGTGCATTCTTTATACTTCTATTTATTCTTGTAGGTAATGCCATTGAGTTGGTTTTTACTCATACAGATCCCATGTGCCAGAGTAAAACTGCCCCATATAGTTTTCTAGACTGTAACGTTTACAGAAGCAGATTGCCAGGTCTTGATTCCACAGGGTGGGTTTGAACCACTAACTTTTGGGTTAGCATCCCAAAGCTTAACTGTTATGGTACCTGGACTCATTTATTCTTATGCCATGTTTTTCTTTTTCTTTATCTAAATATCCTAGAGACTCCCCATGTAAAATTATTTTCAATACATTATGTGCTTCTTGTAGCAAACTCATTGAGAAATCTATTACATCTATTACATTCTATGCCTCTTTAGTTCTGCCCTGAGGTGATCTCACCAAGTACCCACTGCCAGCAGTCCAGCTTGAACAGGCTGTTCAGGAACCTATCATGCAAGTTTCCATTACAGTATCATAGCAGTTGGAGAAACTGGCATAAAATCATTTCATTATTTTTACTTACTGACAAGAGTGAAATTATTTTAGAGGAATGAGTGTTTCAAAATTGTGAAACCCAATAACATGGGATGAGGTTATGTGAGTTGCTCACTATCTCTCTAATCTCAAATCATCTGATTTGAATAATGTATAGCAAAGGTCAGAGGTGTCTCCTTTCTCAACAACTGGGCAGGAGACTCAGGCCAGATCCCATCTACTTCCTATACCATCTCTTTTACCATTTTGCCAAGTACCAACTTAGCAAGATGGCAAACACTACCAACTGGCTCAAGGGTTTACTAGTAAAATCCCTAGGTCTGTTCTCTTGAGAGTGGGGCTGCTCCTAATACCTAACCACAAACCCAGATTAGAAATCCTTGTTAACAGCCATATAAGAATATATGTCAATCCTTAGTAGCAAACATGTCAGTTTGAGGACTAAGGTGCACCTAATGCAAGCCATGATATTTTTAATAACCTCATATGCATGCAAAAGCTGGACAGTGAATAAGAAAGACTGTAGAAGAATTGATGCATTTGAGTTTACGGTGTTGGAGGAGAATATTGAAAGTACCATGGACTGCCAAAAGAACCAATAGATCTGTGTTGGAAGAAGTATAGCCAGAGTGTTCCTTGGAAGCTTAGGATGGCCAGACTTCGTCTTTCATACTTCAGACACATTATTAGAAGGGACCTATCACTGGAGAAGGATATCATGTTTGGTAAAGTGGAGGCCTGGAGAAAAAGAGGAAGCTCCCAATGAGATGGATTGGCATAGTGGCAGCATCAGTGAACTCAAATGTAGCAATTGTGAGGTTGGCCCAGGACCGGGCAGTGTTTCATTCTGTTGTGCATAGGGGTGCTATGAGTCGGTACCCACTCAATGGCACCTGACAACAACATCCTTAGTTCCAGGCCAAGTGAATTAAGGGGCAGAGAGATCACCAGTTGAAGTTGGGAGTTGGGCAGTGTGCAAGGTTAGTGGTCTGTTAGCTCTGATCCTGAGTCTGGACTGCAGGTTGTTGGTCATTGTTATAAACGAGCTTACATTTTATTCACATGAAACTGCCCTGGTTGGCCAGAGGCTAGATGCCAAGCCATTCCCTGAGAACCAGAGTCAGTCCCTACCTTTTTAGGTTGGTAACCCAGTTGTGTAGTAGAGAAAAAGCAAAGGCATTGTTTTTTCATCTCAGCCAGGGAACCAGAGGTGCCAAAAACTGTTTTATATTAATAATGCCTTCTTCTAAAATAGAGCCATTTAGCTTTCATGTGTGCCAGCCACCAGATGCCAGCACATGGATTCTGACTCACAGCCATACCTCTTATCCACCTGTCTCACAAGTCATGCTGTCTGTAGGAAGGGAAGCTGATGTCAAAAACCAAGAATGGTTTGGATGAGGGGTCAGTTTTAAAAATGCAAAAAAAAAAAACCAACAAAATAGCCCGTCCTTGCCTTTTCAAAGGTTAAGCTTGGCATGTTGGCTCTAGATGAAGAATCCTGGCAGAAATGGGCTGAATAAGAATTCTATTATGTCGTTCTACCCCCATCCTTAACAAGGGCTCCATTATACCTCAGGCTTTTCAAATTCCGCCCAGAATTCCTTCACTAAAAGCCAATGGCCATTATTTCCTTGGCAAGGAGAAGCATGCCAAAGGTAACAGGACCAGGAATTTGGTCAGGATATTAGCAACAGAGCAATTTGTATTTTTAAATGACCAACACTGTCATACTGTGGCCTTTGGGACATTTTCCTACTTACTCTTCTCAGTTTTGTCATGATTAGCCGCTAGTCCTTAAGGGATTTCAAATAAGTGGATTAAAAGCAAATTTGCCATAGGATGAGCTAGTGGAAAATTAATTTTTATTCACCAGTTTTGCATGTTTTGGCATTTTATTTTCTTAAATGAAATTTTGTGGGTATGTGTGACTCCAGGGGGAGCTTCTGCAATTTACTATCACTTGTTTTTGTTTATTTAGATTCTTTTGGTGGAGATGGTCATTTTTGTGAGCCCCAGAATGATTTTTAATTTTTTTAAAAAGTTAGTTATATACTTTTTTTTTTTTTAAAGCTTTTATTGTATATTGAGTGAATGAAGGCCTACAGGGCAGATCATCAATTTTATATTCAATAAATAATTATAATGATTACAATCCCCTCAATGCACCATTAGCAAAATGGTATTTACCTCTATTACCTTGTTTGTTTGGGGGTTTTTTGGCTATACAAATACCACCTTATATGTGTTTGTTTAAATGTGCAAAGGGCACATTTGGCAAGCCAGCCTTTTGCATACAGGTGCATTGTCTTTCTCAGTCCATGGGCCTATAGTCTTCTGCTGTTCTGTCTCTCTATGACATCACCTCTGCCACCATCTCTGTTGTCACCACTTTTCTGGTTAGGATCCCTCACACCTCTCATATCCTTCCCTCTTGATGGTCCTAGGGTCCCCTGTTCCTGCTCTATCTCTCCATTTCATCATCTCTGCTTCCATCTCTGGTGTCACTGCTTCCCTGGATAGGGTCCTACATTCCACTCATGCTCTTCTCCCTTGATGGTCCTAGGATATATACTTTTTGTCAGTTTTATTTGATTGGGTTATTTAATTTCTAATTCATTTTTAGCCATTTATATCTGAATTCTTTGGCAAGGTTATCAGAATTGAGAAGGTCCATCTTTAAATCTTATGAGATTTATCCAAAAGCAGATAGATCGTAGTTGATAACTCTGCTACAGTCTGTGATTCTTATGAGGTTTATAAGAAAGAAAAAGCAGGGTTTAACATTTTATTTTTAAAGAAATTCACAAACTGACCCTAAAATTTATATAAAAATGCAAAGGACCTAGATTTGACAAGACTTTTTTTTTAAGTTGGAGGACTAACAAGACTTCTGTGTTGTTGTGGCTCAGTGTTGTTGAGTTGGTTGTGACTCATAAGGACACTATGCACAGCAGAACAATACACTGCCTGGTCTTACATCATTCTCACAATTGTCATGTTTGAGTCCACTGTTGCTGCCACTGTAGGTCTTTCTCTATCTCACTGACTCTGCCATTTACTAAGCATGATGTCCTTCCCTAGGGACTGGTGACACTTAGGATAAGCACTGGACTGCTTACTTCAAGGTCAGCAGTTCAAATCCACCAACTCCTCTGAGGGAAAAAGATGAGGCTTTCTGCTCCTGTAAAGATTTACAGCCTCAGAAACCTTAAATAGAACCCCTATGAATTAGAATCGACTAGATGATAATGTGTTTGGTTTAGTTTTGATTTGGTAAGGCTCTATGTTATTGTTGTTAAATGCCTTTGAGATGCTTCCGACTCATAGCAACCCTGTATAGGGTTTCCAAGTAGCAACTGGAGAATTTGAACCACCAACTTTGTGGTTAAAAACAACCTTTCGGTCCAGTGCTTCATCCTAAAGTGCCACACCAGACAGTGTGGGACTGATGACCTAAGAGCTGGCATATAAATAAATGTAACATAAACGTGTCCAGAAATAGATTGGAAAATGGAGAGTCAACCAGTTTTTTACAAAAGAGTCTATCTAACTAAACAAGGAAGTGACAATCTTTTCATCAAGTGGTGCTGTAACAATTGATTATCCATAGGAAACATAATAAGCCTGAAGTCTTGCCCTCAAAGCATATGGGAAAATGAACTTGAAATGGGTCATAACCTAAAAGTGACAGCTAAAACTATTACAAATTTACAACACAGGAGTGAATTACTGTAACCTTAAAGCTGACAAAGATTTCTTAGCCAGCATACAAAAAGTATGAACTATAAAAGAAGACATTGATAAAGTGGACTTGCTCAAAATAGCAAATCTGTGCTTTTTGAAAGACACTGTTAAGAAAAAGAAAAGGCATGCCACAGACTGGGAGAAAATATTGACTATACACATATCTGCAAAACCCTTGTATCTGGACTATAGAGAAAACTCTTATAACTCAACCCAAAATATAAAGAAGGAAACAAACCAGTAATAAAATGGGTGAACAGACATTTCACCAAAGAAGATAAACCATGAAATTAAATGTTTTGAAAACATTTTTCTTTACCATGACACTAAAGATTATCTTAGTAAATATTAGAAACCTATATGCTATATGGAATCCTGGTGTGACACTATAGGATAAACACTGGACTTCTAACCACTAGGTTAGCAGTTGAAACTCACCAGCCAGTCCTCAGAAACCCTATACAGGGCCTCTATGAATCAGAACCAACTCACAACAATGACAGCAATGTGCTATGGGAGAAAAGGCCCCTAATTCCAACATTCTAATATCATTTTGGTTGTTAAGTGCCACCATATTGGTTTTGACTCATAGCGAACCTGTGTAAGGTTTCCAAGGAGTGGTTGGTGGATTTGAACCGCTGACTTTGTGGTTCAAACCGGCCTTGTGGTCCAGTTGTTGTTGTTGTTAAGCTCTGTTGACTCAGTTCCAACCCATAGTGATCCTGTATAGAGTTCCCAAGGAGCAGCAGGTGAGTTTGTACTGCTGACTTTGCAGTTCAAACCAACTTTGCAGTCCAGTTGTTGTTGTTGTTGTTAAGGGCCGTCGAGTCGATTCTGACCTATAACGACCCTGTAGAGGGCTTCCGAGGAGCAGCTTGAACCACCAACCTTGAAGTTAAAAAGGCACATTAACCCACAGCGCCACACCAGGACTCCTTGCAGTCCAGTTGTTGTTGTTGTCGTCAAGTGCCATCGAGTCGGTTCCGACCCATAGAGACCCTGTATAGGATTTCCAAGGGGCTCTGGTAGCGTCGTGGTTACAAATCGGGCTGAGAACCGCAAGGTCAGCAGTTCGAAACTACCAGCTGTTCCGCAGGAGAAAGATGAGGCTTTCTGCTCCTGTAAAGATTTACAGCCTTGGAAACCCTGTACAGGGTCGCTATGAGTCGGAACCGACTCCACGGCACATCACAACAACAACATAGGGTTTCCAAGGAGCAGCTGGTGAGCTTGAACCGCTGACCTTGCAGTTCAAGCAGTTTTGCAATCTGGCGCATTAATCCACAGCGCCACACCAGGACTTAATCAAGCTGTAAACAAGATAAGACAAAGAGAAATCATCTGGATGAAGGAAACCATCAGCATGAGGTCATAATGGTGCCCAAAGAATTCACAGTCATTGGGCTAATTATAGACAATGGAAAACAAGGTAATAGTGATGGGTGGCAGAACTAATCACTGTTGAAGGCAGGATTACTGAAGAGGGAGGAGGACCATGACTGGGATAGGTACACAATTGCAGATTAGAAAAGTTTACAGGGTAAGTCCTGGAGGCCCTTTGACCACTTGACTACTTGATAGCTAAGGTTTGATTCCTTGTGAAACCTTGAGTCCTATCTACTGGCACTCCAACCTCCAGGTGACTTGCATCTGTCGATCACTAAGGATTTGCCCAGGCAAATTCCCTTAGGGGGCTTGGGAGTTGATGTTATCTAATTTGAAACACATTCTTCCTTGAAGACAAACCTGCCATATTGTTAGTTAATGTTGTTGAGGTTGTTAAGTGCCGTTGAGTAGGTTCAACTCATAGCAATCCCGTAGGCTTTTGTAGGAAGCCTGGTGGGTTTGAACTATCTGATCTTGTAGTTAGCAGTCCAGTGCTGATCCTACAGCACCACACCAGTGCTGGTTAATAGGAAGAATTCAGGTGGAGGTTGATCTTAAATCATCTCAAAATGGAGTTAAGGCACCGCTATAAACCACAGCCTTACATAAACCAAGTGATTTAGGTTGATGCGCTGGACCACAACATCAGTTTGAGCAGTAAGGTAGGTGGGTCAAACCCACCAGCTGCTCCTCGGAAATCCTATACAGGGTTGCTATGGGTCGCAACTGACTCAACAGCACATAACAACAACAACAACAATAATAGTACAGTTGCTTCAGAAGAGAAACCCTATTCAGGGTTGCTAAGAGTCAGAACCAATTTGGCGGCCCACAGCAATACTGATTGTATTACATAATTTTAGAAGTTGATAGTTCTGCCTTAAACTGCAACTAACCTTCAGAAGCAGCTTGTCTAGTTTCACATAATTATATTTAGGTGGTTAGCCTCACTGAAAAGACCCTTGAAATTTACTCTTTCAGAAAATAATAGAAAATGAATGAACATGTCCTGTCTCTAAGACTCCAGAGGTCTTATAACCATGATTCATTGGTTTTAACAAGATTTCTATTTTTCTATTCTTTATAATGTTTACACTGTTCTTTATAAGATAGAATTGTCAACCAATCAAAATTTTTTGTTCAAATTTCCTGAAGAAATAATAAAAAAGTACACTGTTGTTAGGTGCTATAGAGTCAGTATTGACTCATAGCGATCTTATGCACAACAACGAAACACTGTTGGGCCCTGGACCAACTTCACAATTGTTGCTACATCTGAGCCCATCGCTGCTGCCACTGGGCCAATCCATCTCATTGGGGGTCTTCCTTTTTGTCTCCGACCTTCCACTTTACCAAACATGGTATCCTTCTCCAGTGATCCCTTCTGATAATATGCCTGAAGTATGAGAGACGAAGTCTGACCATCCTGGCTTCCTAAGGGCACTCTGGCTGCACTTCTTCCAACACAGATGTTTGTTCTTTTGGAAGTCCATGGCACTTTAGATATTCTCCTGCAACACCATAGCGCAAATGCATCAATTCTTCTACAGTCTTCCTTATTTTACTGTTCAACTTTTGCATGCATGAGGTTATTGAAAATACCATGGCTTGGGCCAAGCATACCTTAGTCCTCAAGCTGACATCTTTGCTCTTGAACATATTAAAGAGGTGTTGCTATTGTTGTTAAGTGCCATCAAGTTGGTCCTGACTCATAGCGACCCGGTGTGGGGTTTCTGAGGAGCGGCTGGTGAGTCTGAACTGCTGACCTTGTGGTTCAAACCAACCTTGTGGTTCAGTGCTTTAGCCCACAGCACTACTCCAGGATTCTATTTAAAGAGGCAGGTATCCATAAGTATCACACCAGTGCTCATCCATTGCTGAGAATCTACTCAATGAATATTTACTGAACACCTAGTATATATGTCCCAAAAACTTCAATCGGAGCACTGATTCACTTGGTAAAGATATGCTGCCCAATTTTAAAGTTATCTATGGAGTCCTGGTGTGGCGCTGTAGGATAAGCACTGGACTGCAAGGTTGGTGGTTCAAATCCACCAATCACTCCTTGGAAACCCTATACAGGGTCACTATGATTCATAATCTAAGGTACTAAACAATAACAATTAAACCTGCATATTGTTCTTGTTAAGTGCTGTGTATGAGTAGGTGATTCTGACAGTGGCTCTGAAAGACCTTCATCTTTCTTCTATGGTGTGGCTGGTGGGCCCGAACCGCTGATCTCGGTCAAATCAATCTATTCATGGTGCTCTGAGTTGTTTATTTTGGGCAATACATATGATTCATAGTGTTACAGGGATTGCTAGTTGTATCTTCATCTTACAAGAGAGGGCTCATACCGTGTGCTGATTAAGAATAGTCAGGTGAGACAGGGTTTCTAGACGAGCAAAGGTTGATTATAGGAGACTTGCAAGTGGAGAGTGGGAGAGGTTAATGCAACACTTAACCACCTTCTCTCTAGAAGCCTTGTGGTTACGACTTGGGCTGCTAACCTCAAGGTCAGCAGTTTGGAAACTACCAGCCGCTCTGCAGGAGAAAGATGAAGTTTTCTGCTCCTGTAAAGATTTACAGCCTCAAAAACTCAATACAGGGTCACTATGAGTTGGAACTGACTCCCAGGCACACCACCACCTCCCAACAAAGGCTTCGCCAAGGTTTAAAAATGGTTTGGGCGGGGGGAAAAGGCATCTTTTTTATTCACAGGGGTAGGCGGGACTTTCCTGGAAATAGTCCATTTAGGAGGCGCCATGCTAATTGGGGTAGCTATGAGGCGGAACCGACTCTACCGCACTCAGCCATGCTAGCTGGGGAGGAGGCCTGGTGTGGTGCTGTGGGCTAATGCGTCAGATTCAAAGTCGTTTGAACTGTAATGTCGGTGCTTCAAGCTCACTAGCTGCTCCTTGGAAACCCTGTACAGGGTCGCTATGGGTCAGAATCGACTGGACGGCATTTAACAACAACAACAACAACAATGCTAGTTGGAGAGCCCTGGTGTGATGCTGCAGGATAATGCCCTGGACCACAAGGTCAGTTTGAACCTCAAAGTCAGCAGTTCAAACCCACCAGTGACTCCTCCGTAACGCTGTACAGGGTCGCTATGAGTCAGAACAGATTCGACGGCACTTAACAACAACAACGTGCTTATTGGACCCCCGGTGTGGCGCTGTAAGATACACTGGACAGCTAATTACAAGATTGGTGATTCAAACTCCTCGGAACACTGGACAGCTGACTACATACAACATTGGTGGTTCAAACTCCTCGGAAACCCTATACAGGGTCACTATAAGTTGGAATTGACTCCATGGCACTTAACAACAACAACATGCTAGTTGGGTGTCTCTGCACAGTGTTTTTTCAAGATGAATTCCATCACAAAGTTCTGGTTGGAGCAGACATGGGCTCTTCAGTACTTCAGTTCCAGCTCCTCCCAGGGGTTAGCGTCCTCCTTCCACCCACAAGGTAAGGTCATTCTTCAAGGTGGGTAAAACCAGTTAGATTGCATAGAAAATATATCTTCTGGGTAGTCTGTTTAGAGTGAACAGACTAAAATGAGCAAAATTTTGGGATTAATGCTTTCATTCTCCCAGAGACCACCTAGGCTCCCTGTCTCAGGGATATTGGAGAGTGGTCAAATAAATTAGCTGCTCAAGTGCCTTCCCTGGAGGGCATGGGGTTATGTTGTTAAGTGCCGTTGAGTCGAGTTGGTTCCGACCCTATATAGGGTTTCCAAGGAACGGCTGGTGAGTTCGAATTGTCGACTTTGAGGTTCACACTGACCTTGTGGTCCAGTGCTTATCCTACGGCACCACACCAGTACTCATCCATTGCTGAGAATCTACTCAATGCACATTTACTGAGCACATAGTATATATGTCCCAAGCAGTGGCTAGGAGCTAGGGGTACAGAAGAGAACCAAAGAGACTTTCTGTCCTTGAGGCAAGTCTTTGCCTTCCTCGTAACTCTTTCCAAGAGGTCCCCTAGGCTCTCTGCCTTCATAGCACATGACAAGATGCTCAGTATCATTTGTCATCAGGGAAATGCAAATTAAAGCTACAGTGAGACACTACTACACACCTTTCAGAATGACTAAAATTAAAAAAGACTGACGGTATTTAATATTGGTGACGATGTGGAGTAAATGAAACTTTCATACTTGTTGTTGTGGTTCGAACGACTTTGCAGCCCAGCACATTAACCGACATGCCACAGCAGGACTCTTGTTAGGTGCCATCAAGTGAATTTGGCCTCGTGGCAACCCCATATGACAAGAAAAACATAGGGTTTTCTTGGTTGTAATCTTTATAATAAAGCCGACACAAGAGTGCATTCTGTATAACTGTATTAACACAAAGCAGAAGGAAAAACAAGTCTACATGCAGTCTAGTGATAGAAAGCAGATTAGTGATGGTGGCGATTATGTGCTGTGGAGTTGGAACCGACTCATAGCGACCCTGTACAGGGTTTCTGAGGCTGTAAATCTTTATGGGAACAGAAAGCCTCATCTTTCTTCCAGCTGGTAGTTTTGAACTGCTGACCTTAAGGTTCACAGACCAGTTCGTAACCACTATGCTACCAGAGCTCCTTAGATTCATGGTGGGCTGGGGAAAACTGACTGTAAGACCAAATAATGTTTTTGTTTGTTTGTTTACATTTTTATTGTGAATTGAGTGAAAGTTTACAGGGCAGAGTATCAGTTTTGCATTCAACAAATCGTATACTTCATTTCATTAAAACGATTATAATCCCTTCCATGTACCATCAGTTAACAGTATTTCTCTCTATTCACGTTAGCTTAAAAAAAAAAACAAAAAACGCTCAGGCATATATAATAATTTATACCACCAAAGGGCACATTATGCAAGTCTGCCTCCTGGCTGCCAGCTCTCAGTCCTTTTTTTCCCATGAATCTAGAGTCCTCAGCTGCTCCCTCTCTCCATGTCCCCATCCCTGCCTCCATCTCTGGTGTCGCTGCTTCTCTAGATAGGGTCCCACATTCCACTTGTGCTCTTCTCCCTTGCCAAATAAATTTTTATCAACGTAGGCAAATAGATATCACCAGATGAAAAACACAAGAATCAAATTGACTACATCTGTGGGAAGAGGCAGTGGAGAAGCTCAGTTCAGTATCGTTAGCCAAAACAAGGCCAGGGGCCAGCTTGATGGAACAGCCCATCAACTGCTCATTATGCAAGTTGAAGTTGAAGCTGAAGAAAATTAAAACAAGTCAATGAGAGCCAAAATGTGACCTTGAGCATATCCCACCTTAATTTAGAAACAGATTTGATGCATTAAACACCAATGAACACATGAGTTGTGGGAATGACAATCAAGAACATCATACATAAAGAAGCAGAAGGTCATTAACAAGACAGGAAAGAAAGAAAAGACCAAAATGTATGTTGGAGAGACTATGGAGCTTGCTCTTAAACAGAGAGTCCTGGTGTGGTGCTGTAGGATAAGTACTGGACTGCTAACTGCAAGGTCTGCAATTCAAACCCACCAGCTACCCCTTAGAAACCCTTTACAAGGGTCACTATGAGTTGGAACCAACTCAATAGCACTTAACAACAATGAGAAGTTAAGGAGAATAGAAAAAATGATGAAGTCAAAGAACTGAAGAGAAGATTTTAAAGGGTGACCCAAGAAGATAGAGTACTATAATAAAATGTGTAAAGACATGGCATTAGAAAACAAAAACTATGCAGTCTTTTTTTAAAACTTTTCATTGTGAATTGAGTGAAGGTTTACTGAGCAGATCAACAATTTTATACTCAGAAAATCATATGATTCATCTCGTTTCAATGATTGCAATCCCATTTATGTAACATCATTTATCCTCCTTCTTCTGTTTCTTGTTTCCATTCCTTCCCTACCCTTCTGAACTTTGTCCTTGGGTAAATGTTGCTCTTTTGATCTCAAATGTTTGACGATTTTACGGTGCTTGCCTCACTAGTTGTTTGTTATATTTTCTAGATACCTGTTGGTGGAGAGTCTGAGAAAAAGAGGAAGACCCCCGATGAGATGGATTGGCAAAGTGGCAACATCAATGGGCTCAAGCATGGCAACAATAGTGAGGTTGGCCCAGGACCGGTCAGTGTTTTGTTTTGTTGTGCGCATAGGGTTGCTATGAGTCAATATCGACTTGATGGGACCTAACAACAAAAAATTGCTTGTCTGAAAATTAAGCTACCAGGATGAGTTCAGGTCTAGACAATGAAGGGTAATCAAGAGCCATAGTCTTTTTTTTTTTTTTTTAAGCTTTTATTGTGAGTTGAGTAATAGTCTACATGACAGAACATCAGTTTTGCATTCAACCAATCACATCTTGTTTTATTGTAATGATTACAATCCTCTTTGTTGATGTACACAAAAACACACAGGAGTATACAGTCATTTAAACGACCAAAGGGCATATTTTGCAAACCTTTCCCCTTCCATGAGTCTAGAGTCTTCAGCTACTCTATCTCTCCATGTCATTGTGCTTGCCTCCAAGGACTCTGGTGTCACTGCCCCTCTGGTTAGGATCCCACACTCTACCCATGCTTTTCCCTCTTGCTGGTCCTGTGTCCTTTGTTCCTGGAAAGCAAAATCAACCACTCCCCACCTTTTTGTTACACATCTTCTACCTTTGTAATTGTGACAGTCCCAGTTAGTCATGATAACAGTTATTTACTATTAAATCAAGAGAATCCTATCCCCATCTCCTTTCATCTGACCCATCTAAACAAGATGGAAACTGTTCTATGGGGATTATTGTTGTTGTTGTTAAGTGCCGTCAAGTCGGTTCCGTCCCATAGGAAACCTGTACAGGGTTTCCGAGGCTGTAAATCTTTACAGGAGCAGAATGCCTCATCTTTCTCCCACGGAGCCGCTGGCAGTTTCGAACTGTTGGCCTTAAGGTTCACAGCCCGATTCGTAACCACTACGCTACCAGAGCTCGTTATACCTTCCCCTATCCACTCTGAAACTAACCACCCTCTTGAAAACTTGTATGCTAGTCGTTTCATGCCTTTATAGCGTCCCCATTTTAGGTAACCAATGTCTGAGTTGCCTGTCCCTATCAACCTTGTGTACTGAGGCGATAAGATTGATCCTTGATATGAAGACTCCTTCCCTCTCAGTTGGTATGTTATGCTACTACGTCGATAAGATAGTCAAGTTTATCAAGTTGTAGCAATTTACACTTGCTTCCTGTATCAAATTTCTTTATCTTCCTCAGCAAGCCATCCAAGCTAGGTCAAATAGGTACTGTTTGCAAACTTGGGTGTTCCTGTGTACCTCCCCCAACTTCATATCAGCTGGACAATTCACTACCAGCTCTAGCCCCCAGTGGGCAGGTCAGAGTCCATGGTTCAGTGGTTCCCATCTCCCCAGACCTAGAACCAATAAGCCCTTCCTCCTCTCTCATCTCAAAGGTCCACAGGAGCCCATAGAACATGGTCAAGCTCAGCCCATGTCTTCGTTTCTATTTCCACTCATAAGTAGACCAACATGTTCACCAGTGAGCTTATATGCCTGCTTGTGTGTTCCCTTTGAGTTTCAGTCTTAGAAGAGGGTGAACGCCATAGTCTTGAGGTTCCACAAGTTTCTATCTGACCAGCATGCTTGGGTTTTTAAAATTTTTCCATTTTTATGATTTTGAGTTTTGTTCTTTATTTCTCCACAACTCTATCCAGGACCTTCTAACACGGTCCCTTTCAAAGCAGTTGATAGTGGTAACCAGGCACCATCTAGATCTGGTATCAAGATCATTAAGACTACATGTGTTCAGTTTTCATTGTTCTT
>NW_006409062.1:608485-610294 GCF_000296735.1 Chrysochloris asiatica
AAATGGGTACTATCTGCAAGATTGGGTGTTCTTGTGTGTCTACCCTACCTTCATGTCAGCTGGCTGCTTTCGTTCTTAGCTCTAGACCTCTGTGGCTATGTCCTTGTCCATGGGCTCTGGTGTGCCCAGGTCTCACCACACTTTGAACCAACCAGCCCTTTCTCTTCTCTCTCTCATCTTAAGATCAATGGGAGTCTATGGAATGTGGTTGAACTCAACTGATTTCTTCATTGCTGCCTTCCCCCCTCTTCCATTCACCAGTAGACCAACGTGGTCGTCAGCAAACTTACATGCCTGCTCATGTGTTCCCTTTGAGTTTCAGTCTTGGGGGTGCAGGGGGTGTCCCAAAGAGACTTATTTGCTTGCCTTAATGGCTTCCTGGCAAACAACTTGCTTATTCTTGCGTAGCCAGACATACTGCCGTTTTTGTTTTGGGTTTTTCCTGATGTTCTGTCTTTGAAGATGTATTCTCTGTTGCTCTAACTGTTTCAGGCTGATCTGCTTATCCTTTTTAGTGGGACTGTTCCACCTCAGAATGTTCTGGATGGGGCACAGGATTCCATCTAAAGTCCTATATACTGCAAAGTCTCCACATAAGACCTGTTCCACTGGGCAAATTCTAGAACCCTTTTTAGGTATTCCAATCAGTTATAGGCTGAAGCCAGGCTTACACGCTTTTTGTAGTCATGTTTCCTGACATTCCTTTCTATCCCACTCAAGTGTCTATTTTACAGTAGTAGAAAAGGGAAACCAATTCAGTCAAGCATCTTAGTATTATTTCCCTTCTTCAGACTATGTCTCAATACCTGTATCACAGAGCCCTGTTGTCTCAAGGTTGAGAGCATGCATCTCTATTTACCTCTGTCCCATTTATCCCATGCAAACCTGTCTCAGTGTTCCCCTATCGTATTCTTCCACCCCTCCCCCCATGCATGAGCTTTTAAGATTCCAGTTGCTACTCACCAAAGAAGGATGGTAGAACATTGTCTTTGTGACCTATGTTTTGTCATTGTGTCCTCGAAAACTATGGTATTGAGCCCCCAGGCCTAGCATTTAGTTTCCTCAAGGTGCTTGATAATGCCTACAAAATTTTCCTAACTTTGCCCCTTGTATGTTCCACCACAGTCATGGGTATATTTGCAGCAAAGGTAAATTCCATGTACAAATATTCTCTATCAAACCATTGTGGGTGTACTGCCACACTCCCTCTCATACTCTTCCAACTTGCATGCCTATCCATGTACATCACTCACTCAGCATTTTATGAAGTTGAAAGAACTGAAGAAAAAATTTAAGCCACAAGTTGGAATATTTAAGGATTCTATGGGCCAAATATTGAATGATACAGGAAGCATAAGAAAAGATAACAGGACTACACAGTAACTGTACAAAAAAGAATTGGTCGATAGCCAACCACATAAGGAGGTAGCTTATGCTACCTCCTACCATATACTATGATAGCATCATAGTATTGATGGAATCAGTCCAAGCTACACTGAAGACATGATCCAAAAACAAGGTCCCAGGAAGTGAAGGAATACCAGTGGAGATATTTCAACAAATGCAGTGCTGGAGGTCCTTAGAAGACTATGCCAAAAAGTTTGGAAGATAACTACCTTGCCAGTCACTGGGAAGTGATCCATACTCGTGCCCATTCCAGAGAAATGTGATCCAACAGAATGCAATTTTGCTTATGTGATATTAACAATATATATTTTTAAATATTTTATTGTGAATTATATGATAGTTTACATGGGAGAACATTAGCTTTACATTCATCCTATTGTATATTGTTTCATTGCCATGGTT
>NW_006409062.1:611704-613037 GCF_000296735.1 Chrysochloris asiatica
CTGTGTCTACTTCTTACCCTGTGCTTCACCTTCCATTTTCTCCCCTCTCCCAACCCATGTACCGGTAACCAGCAAAATATTACCCCCTGACCCCTGCTTTTCGTATGGGTTCATTTTCTTAGTCTTTTACAATACTGGTCTGATGCAGTATATCTCCTTTTGTGACTAATTTCACTCAACATAATGTCCTCATGGTTCATTCATGTTATGTGGCGACTTACAGGTTCCTTGTTCCTAGTGATTTTGAGCATTTCTTCATGTGTGTTGGCTGCCCAGATTTCTTCCTTGGTGAAGTGTCTGTTCATGTTTAATTGGGTCATTTGTCTTATTCTTGTAGAGGTGTTATAGTTTCCTATATATTTTAGAAATTAGTCACTTGTCTGACGTGTCATTGCAAAAGATTTTTTTTTCCCATTCTGTGGGTTCCCTTTTTACTCTTTCGGTGAAATCTTTTGATGCAATAAGTTTTTAATTTTTAGTATGTCCCACTCAGCTATTTTGTCTACTTTTGTTAGTGTAGTTTTCAAAATGTTTGGTAGTCTGTGTATTCCCTGAATTAGAGCCCTCACATTTGTCCCTATTGTTTCATTGATGGCTTTCAAATTTCTGGGATTCACATTTAGGTCTTTAATCCATGCTGAGTTGGTTTTGGTATAAGGCATGAGGTAAAGGTGTCATTTCAATCTTTTGTATATCACTTTGCAGTTCTGCCAGCATCATTTGTTAAAGAGACTATCTCCTCCCCATACGATATATTTAGGTGTTTTGTCAAAAATCAGTTGGCTGTATGTAGATGGGTTAATTTCTGGATTCTTGATTCTTTTCCATTGATCAATGTATCTTTCATTGTACCAGTGCCAGGCTGTTTTGACCACTGTAGCCATGTAGTAAATTTCAAAATCAGGGAGTGAGAGATTTCTGAAATATTTCTTCTGAAGCAGTGCTTTGCTTATCCTGGGTCTCTTTCCTTTCCATATAAAATTTGGAATATAAAATATACTATAAAATAGTTTTTTCCATCTCTTTGAAGAATGTCATTGGAATCTGGATTGGGATTGCATTATATATGTAAATTGCTTTGGGCAGTATTGACATCTAGACAATGTTAAGTCCTCCTATCAAGGAGCATTGTACAGTCTTCTAGTTTTGTAAGTCTCTTTTGGTTTTATACATGTATATGGCTCATTAATAAACAAGTTATTGAAGCATAATATGAATAATACATTATATTAATTCACAGTACAAACACACTGAGGAATACTTTAAGTCAAAAATAATAAAAATACATATATAATCAGCTATCACTATTAATACACTCTGTATTCTGTCATGT
>NW_006409062.1:614042-615038 GCF_000296735.1 Chrysochloris asiatica
GAGCTGCATCAAGCTGGCTCCACAGGCTGCTGACCTCACGGTCTCGATTAGTCAAGGTATCCTTTAGGTGGTTCATAGATGACTCAAACTCTGACATTGTTACCTTCATGTGAGCAATAGTTTTTTCTTCAGTGGCTAAATTTTCATCTAAGTTTGAAATCTTTTTTGTCTTCTCATCCAGTCTCTTGAAGGAAGTCTTTATCAATAACTCCGATGTTTTCTTTCATTACCTTAATCTCCTGATGTTGTGAGATTACTGTAAGGCTTCGTTTATCTAGTTTTTCCTCCAGTACTTTAATTTGTGATTGGGTTGATTCAAGTTCACCTCTTTACATGGTGAGTCGATGTTGGCAGTCATCAAGTGACCACTGTAGCTGCTCATTGACCATCCGAAGTGAGTTCATCTCTGTTTTCTGATGAGATGAGTCACCAGCAACATGGTTAAGTTTCTGAGTTTGGAGTTTTATATTTTGTTCTCTAATGACTCTATTGTCTCATTCATTATTAACACTTTAGACTTTAATTCACATTTTTCATTTTCAAGCTGATGATTAACACATGTCAAATGCTCAATCGTCTCCTCTAATTCTGATTTTCCCGAAAGATTCTTTTCTTGGAGGTTCTTTACTTTTTCTCTTTTCTTTACTTTTTCCTTTTCTACCATAATTCTTCATAAATCAGATAATGCATGTTCTTTTTCCTGTTCCATAAGAGTAACAATATTTGGGGAGACTGAGGATTGGGTAGATTCCTGTTGTCTTAGTGTACATAATTCTTCTTGAGCTTGATTATATAAGATACTTAGTTTATCTCTTTCTGCCGTCATACAGTGAAGTTCATCTCTTTCTCTTGTGATCAGATGAATTTTGGAGTTGTAATCACCCTTCTCTGGTGCTTTTAAAATTTGAAGTTTTTCGCAAGCACAATAGTTAATAGAGCAAGATCTACATAGGATGATGTGCTGGAGTCTTTCTAGCTCTTTCTTATAATAATCTC
>NW_006409062.1:615666-616540 GCF_000296735.1 Chrysochloris asiatica
ATAGTTTTACTTCCTCTTTGTCAATTTGGATTCCTTTAATTTCCTTGTCTTGCTGTATAGCTCTTGCTAAGACTTCTAGCACAATATTGAATAGGAGTGGTGACAAAGGGCATCCTTGTCTGGTTCCTGTTCGTGGAGGGAAGGCTTTCAGTTTCTCTCCCTTGAGAGTAATGTAGGCTGTTGGTTTTGTATATATGCCCTTAATTATGTTGAGGAATTTCCCTTCAATTCCTACTTTGTTGAGGGTTTTTATCAGGAATGGATGTTGAATTTTGTCAAATGCCTTTTCTGCATCAATCGATATGATCATGTGGTTCTTTTCTTTTTTTTAATTTATATGGTGTATTACGTTGATTGCTTTTCTAATGTTGAATCATTCTTCACCCCTGATATGAATCCCACTTAATTATGATGTATTATGTTTTTGAAGTGTTACTGGATTCTATTGGCTAGGATTTTGTTGAAAATTTTTACATCTATGTTCATGAGGGTTATTGGTCTATAATTTTCTTTCTTAGTGATGTCCTTTTCTGGTTTTTGTATGAGTGTTATACTTTCTTCATAAACTGTACTAGAAAGTTTTCCATCCTTTTCTATATTTTGGAATAATTTGAGTAGAATTGGTGACAGCTCTTCCCTGAATGTTAGGTAGAATTCACCAGTGAAGCCATCTGGGCCTGGGCTTTTTCTGGTTGGGAGTCTTTTGATGACCTGATCAATTTCTTCTTTTGTTATTGGTCTGTTCAGGTTTTCTACTTCACTGTATGTAAGTTTAGGTAGGTCGTGTTTATCTAAAAATGTATCCATCTCTTCTAAGTTTTCAAATTTGTTGGAGTATAACTCTTCATAGTATTCTGTTATTATCCTTTTGATT
>NW_006409063.1:0-3148 GCF_000296735.1 Chrysochloris asiatica
TGGGTTTCTTTAAACTGTCCTTACTAGTTATTCCTTTGAAAGCAGATTCTAGGAGTCTTTTTTATTCAAAGAGTCAATAGTCCTATAAGTCAACCAAAAGACATTGTTTATAGATTCCTGCCGTACAGCACATTCAGGATTGTTAGGTTTCTCTTCTAAGAAGACTACTGATTTCCATTTGGGATTCAATTCCTTTTCATGAAACTGAAAACCTGCTTGGTACGAAAAGCATATGAAGGTGTGTGTGGAATGACATAGGAACTTTGGAGCTGAAAGAATGATAGTAACATTAAGAAACGGGCAAACACATGCTTTACAAAACTTCTAAAAGGTTCTTTGGACAGGAAAACACACTAACACGATATTACTTCTATCTTGCCATTATAGCAAGAAAATAGTTTCCGAAATAATGACAACATGAAAGAAAAGTTCTCACTAGTGTAATACAATCTTAGGTTTCATTTCTGTATGTGAAAAAGCTTTCCATGTTAAATTGTGAGTTTCTTTAAACTATCGTTATTAGTTATTCCATTAAAAGCAGATTCTAGGAGACTTTTGTGTGAAAACCTGCTTGTTACGAAAAGCCTATGAAGTGGTCTTTTGAAAGAGCCAGGAACCTTGTAACTGAAATCAGATGCTAGGAAAGTGATTTATTCAAAGAGTAAAGAGTCCTATAAGGCAAGCAAAAGACATTGTTTGTAGATTCTTGCTGAAGAGCACGTTTCACATTGTTCGCCTATCATCTAAAAAGGACACTAATTTCAATTTAGGAATCAATTCCTTTGTGTGAAACTGAAAACTCCCTTGGTATGAAAAGCCTATGAAGTGGACTTTTGAAAGAGCCAGGAACCTTGTAACTGACAGAATGATGTTGCCATGAATAAACTGGTTAACACATATTTTCTGACATGGCTAAAAGCTTCCGTGGACAGCAAAACACTGTAACATGTTACTATTTCTATCCTGCCATTACAGAAAGAAACTAGTTTCCTAAATCATGATGCCCTTAGAGAAAAGGTCTCATTAGTGTAAGATAAGCTTAGTTTTCATTCCTGTATATGAAAATGCTTTCCTTGTTGAGTCGTGTGTATCTTTGAACTGTCCTTATTAGTTAGTTAATTCTTTGAAATCAGGTGCTAGGAAAGTGTTTTATTCAAAGAGTAAAGAGTCATATAAGGCAAGCAAAAGACATTGTTTGTAGATTCCTGCCGAACAGCACATTTTATATTGTTCGCCTTCCATCTCAAAAGGAAACTAATTTCAATTTCGGAATCAATTCCTTTGTGTGAAACTGAAAACTTGCTTGGTATGAAAAGCCTATGAAGTGGTCTTTTCAAAGAGCCAGGAACCTTGTAACTGATAGAATGATGTTGCCATGAAGAAACTGGATAACACATATTGTCTGACATGGCTAAAAACTTCTTTTGACAGCAAAACACTGTAACATGTTACCATTTCTATCCTGGCATAACAGAAAGATAATAGTTTCCTAAATCATAATGCCCTTAGAGAAACTGTCTCCTTAGTGTAAGACAAGCTTAGGTTTCATTCCTGTGTATGAGAATACTTTCCTTGTTGAATCCTGTGTATCTTTCAACTGTCCTTCTAAGTTAGTTAATTCTTTGAAATCAGATGCTAGGAAAGTGTTTTATTCAAAGAGTAAAGCATCCTGCAAAGCAAGCAAAAAACATTGTTTGTAGATTTCTGCCGAACAGCACATTTCACATTGTTAAACTTCCATCTAAAAAGGACACTAATTTCAATTTAGGAATTAATTCCTTTGTGTGAAACTGAAAACCTGCTTGGTACGAAAAGCCTATGAAGTGGTCTTTTGAAAGAGCCAGGAACCTTGTAACTCATAGAATGATGTTTCCATGAAGAAACTGGCTAATACATAGTTTCTGACACACCTAATAGCTTCTTTGGACAGCAAAACACTGTAACATGTTACCATTTCTATCCTGCCAGTACAGAAAGAAAATCCTTTCCTAAATCATGATGCCCTGAGAGAAACGGTCTCATTAGTGTAAGACAAGCTTAGGTTTCATTCCTATATATGAAAATGCTTTCCTTGTGGAATCGTGTGTATCTTTCAACTGTCCTTATAAGTTAGTTAATACTTTGAAATCAGATGCTAAGAAAGTGTTTTATTCAAAGAGTAAAGAGTCCTATAAGGCAAGCAAAAGACATTGTTTGTAGATTCCTGCCGAACAGCACATTTTACATTGTTTGCCTTCCATCTACGAAGGACGCTAATTTCAATTGAGTAATCAATTGCTTTGTGTGAAACTGAAAACCTGCTTGGTATGAAAAGCCTATGAAGTGGTCTTTTGAAAGAGCCCGGAACCTTGTAACTGATAGAATGATGTTGCCATCAAGAAACTGGCTAACACATACTTTCTGACATGGCTAAAAGCTTCTTTGGACAGCAAAACACTGTAACATGTTACTATTTCTATCCTGCCATTAAAGAAAGAAACTAGTTTCCTAAATCATGATACCCTTAGAGAAAAGGTCTCATTAGTGTAAGACAAGCTTAGCTTTCATTCCTGTATATGAAAATGCTTTCCTTATTGAATCCTGTGTATCTTTCAACTGTCCTTATAAGTTAGTTAATTCTTTGAAATCAGATGCTAGAAAATTGTTTTATTCAAAGAGTAAAGAGTCCTATAAGGCAAGCAAAATACATTGTTTGTAGATTCCTGGGGAACAGCACATTTCACATTTTCGCTTTCCATCTACGGAGGACACTAATTTAAATTTAGGAATCAATTCCTTTGTGTGAAACTGAAAACCTGCTTGGTACGAAAAGCCTATGAAATGGTCTTTTCAAAGAGCCAGTAACGTTGTAACTGAGAGAATGATGTTGCCATCAAGAAACTTGCTAACACATATGTTCTGACAACGTCAAAAGCTTCTTTGAACAGAAAAGTGTTTGAATCCTGTGTGCTAGGAAAGTGTTTGATTCAAAGCATTTTCATATACAGGAATGAAACCTAAGCTTGTCTTACACTAATGGGATCGTTTCTCCTAGGGCATCATGATTTTGGAAACTATTTTCTTTCTGTAATGGCAGGATAGAAATAGTAACATGTTACAGTGTTTTGCTGTCCAAAGAAGCTTTTTGCCGTGTCAGAAACTATGTGTT
>NW_006409063.1:3248-8801 GCF_000296735.1 Chrysochloris asiatica
TATTTTCTTTCTGTAATGGCAGGATAGAAATAGTAACATGTTACAGTGTTTTGCTGTCCAAAGAAGCTTTTTGCCGTGTCAGAAACTATGTGTTAGCCAGTTTTTTCATGGCAACATCAATCTATCAGTTACAACGTTCCTGGCTCTTTCAAAAGACCACTTCATAGGTTTTTCGTACCAAGTAGTTTTTCAGTTTCACACAAAGGAATTGATTCCTAAAATGAAATTAGTGTCCTTTTTAGATGGAAGGTGAACAATGTAAAATGTGCTGTTCAGCAGGAATCTACAAACAATGTCTTTTGCTTGCCTTATAGGACGCTTTACTCTTTGAATAAAACACTTTCCTAGCATCTGATTTCAAAGAATTAACTAACTTAGAAGGACAGTTGAAAGATACAAACGATTCAATAAGGAAAGCATTTTCATATACAGGAAAGAAACCTAAGCGTGTGTTACACTAATGGGGTCGTTTCTCTAAGGACATCATGATTTAAGAACCTATTTTCTTTCTGTAATGGCAGGATAGAAATAGTAACATGTTACAGTGTTTTGCTGTCCAAAGAAGCTTTTTGCCGTGTCAGAAACTATGTGTTACCCAGTTTCTTCATGGCAACATCATTCTATCAGGTACAACGGTCCTGGCTCTTTCAAAAGACCACTTCATAGGCTTTTCGTACTAAGCAGGTTTTCAGTTTCACACAAGGGAATTGATTCCTAAATTGAAATTAGTGTCCTTTTTAGATGGAAGGCTAACAATGTGAAATGTGCTTTTCGGCAGGAATCTACAAACAATGTCTTTTGCTTACCTTATAGGACTCTTTACCCTTTGAATAAAACACTTTCCTAGCATCTGATTTCAAAGAAATAACTAACTTAGAAGGACAGTTGAAAGATACACACGACTCAACAAGGAAAACATTTTCATATACAGGAATGAAACCTAAGCTTGTCTTACACTATTGAGACCGTTTCTCTAAGGCCATCATGATTTAGGAAACTATTTTCTTTCTGTAATGGCAGGATAGAAATAGTAACATGTTACAGTGTTTTGCTGTCCAAAGAAACTATGTGTTAGCCAGTTTCTTCATGGCAACATCATTCTATCAGTTACAAGGTTCCTGGCTCTTTCAAAAGACCACTTCATAGGTTTTTCGTACCAAGCGAGTTTTCAGTTTCACACAAAGGAATTGATTCCTAAATTGAAATTAGTGTCCCTTTTAGATGGAAGGCGAACAATGTGAAATGTGCTGGATGGCAGGAATCTACTAACAATGTCTTTTGCTTGACTTATAGGACTCTTTATTCTTTGAATAAAACACTTTCCTGGCATCTGATTTCAAAGAAGTAACTAACTTAGAAGGACACTTGAAAGATATACACGATTCAACAAGAAAAGTATTTTCGTAAACAGGAATGAAACCTAAGCTTTTCTTACACTAATGAGACCGTTTTTCTAAAGGCATCATGATTTAGGAAACTATTTTCTTCCTGTAATGGCAGGATAGAAATAGTAACATGTTACAGTGTTTTCTGTCCAAAGAAATTTTAGCCGTGTCAGAAAATATGTGTTAGCCAGTTTCTTCATGGCAACATCCTTCTATCAGTTACAAGGTTCCTGGCTGTTTCAAAAGACCACTTCATAGGCTTTTCTTACCAAGCATGTTTTCAGTTTCACACAAAAGAATTGATTCCTAAGTTGACATTAGTGTCCTTTTTAGATGGAAGGTGAACAATGTGAAATGTGCTTTTCAGCAGGAATCTACAAACAATGTCTTTTGCTTTCCTTATAGGACTCTTTACTCTTTGAATAAAACACTTTCCTAGCATCTGATTTCAAAGAATTAAATAAATTAGAAGGACAGTTGAAAGATACACACGACTCAACAAGGAAAGTATTTTCATATACAGAAATGAAACCTAAGTTTGTCTAACACTAATGAGACCATTTCTCTAAAGGCATCATGATTTAAGAAACCATTTTCTTTCTGTAATGGCTGGATAGAAATATTATCATGTTAGAGTGTTTTGCTGTCCAAAGAAGCTTTTAGCCATGTCAGAAAATATGTGTTAGCCAGTGTCTTCATGGCAACATCATTCTATCAATTACAAGGTTCCTGGCTCTTTCAAAAGACCACTTCATAGGCTTTTCGTACCAAGCAGGTTTTCAGTTTTACACAAAGGAATTGATTCCTAAATTGAAATTAGTGTCCTCTTTAGATGGAAGGCTAACAATGTGAAATGTGCTGTTCGGCAGGAATCTACAAACAATGTGTTTTGCTTGCCTTATAGGACTCTTTACTCTTTGAATAAAACACTTTCCTAGCATCTGATTTCAAAGAATTAACTAACTTAGAAGGATAGTTGAAAGATACACACGACTCAACAAGGAAAGCATTTTCATATACAGGAATGAAACCTAAGATTGTCTTACACTATTGAGACCAATTCTCTAAGGACATCATGATTTAGGAAACTATTTTCTTTCTGTAATGGCAGGATACAAATAGTAACATGTTACAAAGTTTTGCTATACAAAGAAACTTTTAGCCGTGTCAGAAACAATGTGTTAGCCAGTTTCTTCATGGCAACATCCTTCTATCAGTTACAAGGTTCCTGCCTCTTTCTAAAGACCCCTTCATAGGCTTTTCGTACCAAGCAGGTTTTCAGTTTCACACAAAGGAATTGATTCCTCAATTGACATTAGTGTCCTTTATAGATGGAAGGCGAACAAAGTGAAATGTGCTGTTCAGGAGGAATCTACAAACAATGTGTTTTGCTTGCCTTACAGGACTCTTTACTCTTTGAATAAAATACTTTCGTAGCATCTGATTTCAACGAATTAACTAACTTAGAAGGAAAGTTGAAAGATACAGACGATTCAACAAGGAAAGTATTTTCACATACAGGGATGAAACCTAAGCTTGTCTTACACTAATGACACCGTTTATCTAAGGGCATAATGATTTAAGAAACTATTTTCTTTCTGTAATGGCAGGATAGAAATAGTAACATGTTACAGTGTTTTGCTGTCCAAAGAAGCGTTTAGCCGTGTCAGAAACTATGTGTTAGCCAGTTTTTTCATGGCAACATCATTCTATCAGTTACAAGGTTCCTGGCTCTTTGAAAAGACCACTTCATAGGCTTTTCGTACCAAGCAAGTTTTCACTTTCACACAAAGGAATTGATTCCTAAATTGAAATTAGTGTCCTTTTTAGATGGAAGGTGAACAATGTGAAATGTGCTGTTCGGCAGGAATCTACAATATCTTTTGCTTGCCTTTTAGGACGCTTTACTCTTTGAATAAAACACTTTACTAGCATCTGATTTCAAACAATTAACTATCATAGAAGGACAGTTGAAAGATACACACGATTCAACAAGGAAAGTATTTTCATATACAGGAATGATACCTAAGATTGTCTAACACTAATGAGACCATTTCTCTAAAGGCATCATGATTTAAGAAACTATTTTCTTTCTGTAATGGCAGGATAGAAATATTATCATGTTACATTGTTTTGCTGTCCAAAGAAGCTTTTAGCCATGTCAGAAACTATGTGTTAGCCAGTTTCTTCATGGCAACATCATTCTATCAGTTACAAGGTTCCTGGCTCTTTCAAAAGACCACTTCATAGGCTTTTCGTACCAAGCAAGTTTTCAGTTTCATACAAAGGAATTGATTCCTAAATTGACATTAGTGTCCTCTTTAGATGGAAGGCGAACAATGTGAAATGTGCTGTTCAGCAGGAATCTACAAACAATGTGTTTTGCTTGCCTTATAGGACTCTTCACTCTTTGAATAAAACACTTTCCTAGCATCTGATTTCAAAGAATTAACTATCTAATAAGGACAGTTGAAAGATACACACGACTCAACAAGGAAAGCATTTTCATATACAGGAATGAAACCTAAGCTTGTCTTACACTATTGAGACCGTTTCTCTAAGGACATCATGATTTAGGAAACTATTTTCTTTCTGAAATGGCAAGATAGAAATAGTAACATGTTACAAAGTATTGCTGTCCAAAGAAGCTTTTAGCCATGTCAGAAACTATGTGTTAGCCAGTTTCTTCATGGCAACATCATTCTATCAGTTACAAGGTTCCTGGCTGTTTCGAAAGACCACTTCATAGGCTTTTCGTACCAAGGTGATTTTCAGTTTCACACAAAGAATTGTTTCCTAAATTGACCTTAGTGTCCTTTATAGATGAAAGGCGAACAAAGTGAAATGTGCTGTTCAGCAGTAATTTACAAACAATGTCTTCTGCTTGCCTATAGGACTCTTTACTCTTTCAATAAAACACTTTCCTATCATCTGATTTCAAAGAATTAACTAACATAGAAGGACAGTTGAAAGATACACACTATTCAACAAGCAATGTATTTTCATATACAGGTATGAAACCTAAGATTGTCTAACACTAATGAGACCGTTTCTCTAAAGGCATCATGATTTAAGAAACCATTTTCTTTCTGTAATGGCAGGATAGAAATATTATCATGTTACAGTGTTTTAATGTCCAAAGAAGCTTTTAGCCATGTCAGAAACTATGTGTTAGCCAGTTTCTTCCTGTCAACATCATTCTATCAGTTACAAGGTTCCTGGCTTTTTCAAAAGACCACTTCATAGGTTTTTCTTACGAAGCAAGTTTTCAGTTTCATACAGAGGAATTGATTCCTAAATTGAAATTAGTGTCCTTTTCAGATGGAAGGCGAACAATTCACAAATTGAATTGCTTTTTGTGAAACTGAAATCTCGCTTCCTATGAAAAGCATAGGAATTGGTCCTCAGAAACAGCTAAGAAGATTAAAACGGAGAGATTCAGGATAAGAGGAAGAAACTGGCAAATGTGAGTTTTCAAAAACATTTAAGACGTTTATTAGGTTGTAAAACTCTTCACAATGTGAATGTGTTCTACCTTGCCAATACAGCAAGAAAATAGTTTCCAAGACCATGAAATCCTGAACGAAACGTTCTGTTTAGTGTAATACAAGTTTTGTTTTCATTCCTATACGTGAAAGAGCTTCCCCAATTGATTCTTTGTCTCTTTCAACAGTTCTTGCTATTCATCACTTAGCAAGCAAATTCATGGAGGCTGTCATTTTCAAACCGATAGTTTTCCTATAAGTTACCCAAGAAAGAGTGTTTAAAGATTCCTGCTGTGTATCACAATTCAGGTTTATAGCCTTTTTGCTAAGAAGCCTACCGATTTCACTTGCAAATTGAATTTCTTTTTTTGAAATTGAAATCTCGCTTCCTATGAAAAGCATATGAAATGGTCTTTAGAAACAGTTCAGAATCTCAAAACGGAGAGATTCAGGATAACACGAAGAAACTGGCTAATATGAGCTTTCAAAAACATCTTAGAGGTTCCTTGGGTAGTAAAATTCTCTAAAACGTGAATGTGTTCTACCTTGCCCATACAGCAAGAAAATAGTTTCCTAGGTCATGAAATCCTGAACAAAACATTGTGTTTAGTGTAATACAAGTTTTGTTTTCATTCCTATACGTGAAATAGCTTCCCCAATGGATTCCTTTGTCTCTTTCAACA
>NW_006409063.1:9520-12052 GCF_000296735.1 Chrysochloris asiatica
GAAGATTTTACCCATGTCAGAAACTATGTGTTAGCCAGTTTCTTCATGGCAACATCATTCTATCAGTTACAAGTTTCCTGGCTCTTTCAAAAGACCACTTCATAGGCTTTTCGTACCAAGCAGGGTTTCAGTTTCACACAAAGGAATTGATTCCTAAATTGACATTAGTGTCCTTTTTAGATGGAAGGCGAACAATGTCAAATGTGCTGTTCAGCAGTAATCTACAAACAATGTCTTTTACTTGCCTTATAGGACTCTTTACTCTTTCAATAAAACACTTTCCTAGCATCTGATATAAAAGAATTAACTAACTTAGAAGGACAGTTGAAAGATACACACTATTCAACAAGGAAAGTATTTTCATATACAGGAATGAAACCTAAGATTGTCTTACACTAATGATACCGTTTCTGTAAAGGCATCATGATTTAAGAAACCATTTTCTTTCTGTAATGGCAGGATAGAAATATTATCATGTTACAGTATTTTGATGTCCAAAGAAGCTTTTAGTCATGTCAGAAACTATTTGTTAGCCAGTTTCTTCATGGCAACATCATTCTATCAGTTACAAGGTTCCTGGCTCTTTCAAAAGACCACTTCATAGGCTTTTCATACCAAGCAAGTTTTCAGTTTCACACAAAGGAATTGATTCCTAAATTGAAATTAATGTCCTTTTTTGATGGAATGTGAACAATGTGAAATGTGCTGTTCGGCAGGAATCTACAAACAATGTCTTTTGCTTGCCTTATAGGACTCTTTACTCTTTGAATAAAACACTTTCCTAACATCTGATTTCAAAGAATTAACTAACAAATAAGGACAGTTGGAAGATACACAAGACTCAACAAGGAAAGCATTTTCATATACAGGAATGAAACCTATGATTGTCTAACACTAATAAGACCGTTTCTCTAAAGGCATCATGATTTAAGAAACCATTTTCTTTCTGTAATGGCAGCATAGAAATATTATCATGTTACAGTGTTTTCCTATTCAAAGAAGCTTTTAGCCATGTCAGAAACTATGTGTTAGCCAGTTTCTTCATGGCAACATCATTCTATCAGTTACAAGGTTCCTGGCTCTTTCAAAAGACCACTTCATAGGCTTTTCATGCCAAGCGAGTTTTCAGTTTCACACAGAGGAATTGATTCCTAAATTGAAATTAGTGTCCTTTTTAGATGGAAGGCGAACAATGTCAAATGTGCTGTTTGGCAGGAATCTACAAACAATGTCTTTTGCTTGCCTTATAGGATTCTTTACTCTTTGAATAAAACACTTTCCTAGCATCTGATTTCAAAGAATTAACTAACGTATAAGGACAGTTGAAAGATACACACGATACAACAAGGAAAGCATTTTCATATACAGGAATGAAACCTAAGCTTGTCTTACACTATTGAGACCGTTTCTCTAAGGACATCATGATTTAGGAAACAATTTTCTTTCTGTAATGGCAGGATAGAAAGAGTAACATGTTACAGTGTTTTGCTGTCCAAAGAAGATTTTAGCCGTGTCAGAAACTATATGTTATCCAGTTTCTTGATTTCAACATCATTCTATCAGTTACAAGGTTCCTGGCTCTTTCAAAAGACCACTTCATAGGCTTTATGTACCAAGCAAGTTTTCAGTTTCACACAAAGGAATTGATTCCTAAATTGACATTAGTGTCCTTTTTAGATGGAAGGCGAACAATGTGAAAAGTGCTGTTCAGCAGGAATCTACAAACAATGTCTTTTGCTTGCTTTATAGGACTCTTTAGTGTTTGAATAAAACACTTTCCTAGCATCTTATTTCAAAGAAGTAACTAAATTAGAAGGACAGTCGAAAGATACATACGATTCAACAAGGAAAGTATTTTCATATACAGGAATGAAACCTAAACTTGTCTAAAACTAATGAGATCGTTTCTCAAAAGACATCATGATTTAAGAAACTATTTTCTTTCTGTAATGGCAGGGTAGAAATAGTAACATGTTACAATGTTTTGCTGTCCAAAGAAGCTTTTACCCGTTTCAGAAACTATGTGTTAGCCAGTTTCTTCATGGCAACATCCTTCTATCAATTACAAGGTTCCTGGCTGTTTCGAAAGACCACTCCATAGGCTTTTCGTACCAAGCAGGTTTTCAGTTTCACACAAAGGAATTGATTCCTAAATTGAAATTAGTGTCCTTTTTAGATGGAAGGCGAACAATGTCAAATGTGCTGGTCGGCAGGAATCTACAAACAATGTCTTTTGATTGCCTTATAGGACTCTATACTCTTTGAATAAAACACTTAACTAACATCTGATTTCAAAGAAGTAACTTACTTAGAAGGACAGTTGAAAAATACACAGGATTCAACTAGGAAACCATTTTCATATACAGCAATGAAACCTAAGCTTGTCTTACACTAATGAGACCGTTTCTCTAAGGACATCATGATTTAGGAAACTATTTTCTTTCTGTAATGGCAGGATAGAAATAGTAACATGTTACAGTGTTTCTCTGTCCAAAGAAGCTTTTAGCCGTGTCAGAAAATATGTGTTAGCCA
>NW_006409063.1:12559-14331 GCF_000296735.1 Chrysochloris asiatica
GTGTTAGAAAGTATGTGTTTGCCAGTTTCTTGATGGCAACATCATTCTATCAGTTACAAGGTTCCTGGCTCTTTCAAAATGACCACTTCATAGGATTTTCGTATCAAGCGGGTTTTCAGTTTCACACAAAGGAATTGATTCCTAAATTGACAATTAGTGTCCTTTATAGATGGAAGTCGAACAAAGTGAAATATGCTGTTCAGCAGGAATCTACAAAAAATGTCTTTTGCGTGCCTTACAGGACTCTTTACTCTTTCAATAAAATACTTTCCTAGCATCTGATTTCAAAGAATTAAGTAACTTAGAAGGACAGTTGAAAGATACACACGACTCAACTAGGAAAGCATTTTCATATACAGAAATGAAACCTAAGCTTGTCTTACACTAATGACACCGTTTCTCTAAGGGCATCATTATTTAAGAAACTATTTTATTTCTCTAATGGGAGGATAGAAATAGTTACATGTTACAGTGTTTTGATGTCCAAAGAAGCTTTTAGCCATGTCAGAAAATATGTGTTAACCAGTTTCTTCATGGCAACATCATTCTATCAGTTACAAGATTCCTGGCACTTTCAAAAGACCACTTCATAGGCGTTTCGTACCAAGCAGGTTATCAGTTTAACACAAAGAAATTGATTCCTAAATTGACATTAGTGTCCTTTTTAGATGGAAGGTGAACAATGTGAAATGTGCTGTTCGGCATGAATCTACACACAATGTCTTTTGCTTGCCTTATAGGACTCTTTACTCTTTGAATAAAACACTTTCCTAGAATCAGATTTCAAAGAAGTAACTAACTTAGAAGGACAGTCAAAAGATACATACGATTCAACAAGGAAAGTATTTTCATATACAGGAATGAAACCTAAGTTTGTCTAAAACTAATGAGACCGTTTCTCTAAAGGCATCATGATTTAAGAAACTATTTTCTTTCTGTAATGTCAGGATAGAAATAGTAACATGTTACAGTGTTTTGCCGTCCAAAGAAGCTTTTAGCCGTTTCAGAAACTATGTGTTAGCCAGTTTCTTCATGGCAACATCATTCTATCAGTTACAAGGTTCCTGACTGTTTAGAAAGACCACTTCATAGGCTTTTCGTACCAAGCAGGTTTTCAGTTTCACACAAAGGAATTGATTCCTAAATTGACATTAGTGTCCTTTTTAGATGGAAGGTGAACAATATGAAATGTTCTGTTCGGCAGGAATCTACAAACAATGACTTTTGCTTACCTTTTACGACTCTTTACTCTTTGAATAAAACATTTTACTAGCACCTGATTTCAAAGAATTAACTAACTTATAAGGACAGTTGAAAGATACACACGACTCAACAAGGAAAGCATTTTCATATACAGGAATGAAACCTAGGTTTGTCTTACACTATTGAGACCGTTTCTCTAAGGACATCATGATTGAGGAAACTATTTTCTTTCTGTAATGGCAGGATAGAAATAGTAACATGTTACAAAGTTTTGCTGTCCCAAGAAGCTTTTAGCCATGTCAGAAACTATGTGTTAGCCAGTTTCTTCATGGCAACATCCTTCTATCAGTTACAAGGTTCCTGGCTGTTTCGAAAGACCACTTCATAGGCTTTTTGTACCAAGCAGGTTTTCAGTTTCACACAAAGGAATTGATTCCTAAATTGACATTAGTGTCCTTTTTAGATGGAAGGCAAACAATGTCAAATGTGCTGTTTGGCAGGAATCTACAAACAATGTCTTTTGCTTGCCTTATAGGACTCTTTACTCTTTGAATAAAACACTTTCCTAG
>NW_006409063.1:14548-17091 GCF_000296735.1 Chrysochloris asiatica
TCATATACAGGAATGAAACCTAAGCTTGTCTTACACTAATGACACCGTTTCTCTAAGGGCATCATGATTTAAGAAACTATTTTCTTTCTGTAATGTCAGGATAGAAATAGTAACATGTTACAGTGTTTTGCTGTCCAAAGAAACTTTAAGCCGTGTCAGAAAATATGTGTTAGCCAGTTTCTTCATGGCAACATCATTCTATCAGTTACAAGGTTCCTGGCTCTTTCAAAAGACCACTTCATAGGCTTTATGTACCAACAAGTTTTCAGTTTCACAAAAAGGAATTGATTCCTAAATTGAAATTAATGTCCTTTTTAGATGGAAGGCAAACAATGTGAATTGTGCTGTTCAGCAGGAATCTACAAACAATTAATTTTGCTTGTCTTATAGGACTCTTTACTCTTTGAATAAAACACTTTCCTAACATCTGATTTCAAAGATATAAATAACTTAGAAGGACAGTTGAAAGATACACACAATTCCACTAGGAAAGCATTTTCATATACAGGAATGAAACTTAAGCTTGTCTTACACTAATGACACCGTTTCTCTAAGGGCATCATGATTTAAGAAACTATTTTCTTTCTGTAATGGCAGGATAGAAATAAGACCTTGTTATAGTGTTTTGCTGTCCAAAGAAACTTTTAGCGGTGTCAGAAAATATGTGTTAGCCAGTTTCTTCATGGCAACATCATTCTATCAGTTACAAGCTTCCTGGCTCTTTCAAAAGACCACTTCAGAGGCTTTTCGTATCAAGCAGGTTTTCAGTTTCACACAGAGGAATTGATTCCTAAATTGACATTAGTGTCCCTTTTAGATGGAAGGTAAACAATGTAAAATGTACTGTTCGGAAGGAATCTACAAACAATGTCTTTTGCTTGCCTTATAGGACTCTTTACTCTTTGAATAAAACACTTTCCTAGAATCAGATTTCAAAGAAGTAACTAACTTAGAAGGACAGTCGAAAGATCCAAAGGATTCAACACGGAAAGTATTTCCCTTGTCTAAAACTAATGAGACCGTTTCTCTAAAGGCATCATGATTTAAGAAACTATTTTCTTTCTGTAATGGCAGGTTAGAAATAGTAAGATGTTACAGTGTTTTGCTGTCCAAAGAAGCTTTTAGCCTTTTCAGAAACTATGTGTTAGCCAGTTTCTTCATGGCAACATCCTTCTATCAGTTACAAAGGTCCGGGCTCTTTCAAAAGACAGCTTCATAGGCTTTTCATATCAAGCAGGTTTTCAGTTTCACACAAAGGAATTGATTCCTAAATTAAAATTAGTGTACTTTTTAGATGGAAGGCGAACAATGTGAAATGTGCTGGTAGGCAGGAATATACAAACAATGTCTTTTGCTTGCCTTATACGACTCTTTACTCTTTGAATAAAACACTTTCCTATCATCTGAGTTCAAACAAGTAACTAACTTAGAAGGACACTTGAACGATACACACGATTCAACTAGGAAACCATTTTCATATACAGGAATGAAACCTAAGCTTGTCTTACACTAATGAGACCGTTTCTCTAAAGGCATCATGATTTAGGAAACTATTTTCTTTCTTGTAATGGCAGGATAGAAATTGTGAAATTTTACAGTGTTTTGCTGTCCAAAGAAGCTTTTAACCGTGTCAGAATATATGTGTTAGCCAGTTTCTTCATGGCATCATCCTTCTATCAGTTACAAGGTTCATGGCTGTTTCGAAAGACCACTTCAAAGGCTTTACGTACCAAGCAGGTTTTCAGTTTCACACAAAGGAATTGATTTCTAAATTGACAGTAGTGCCCTTTATAGATGGAAGGCAAACAAAGTGAAATGCGCTGTTCAGCAGGAATCTACAAACAATGTCTTTTGCTTACCTTATACGACTCTTTACTCTTTGAATAAAACATTTTACTAGCAGCTGATTTCAAAGAATTAACTAACTTAGAAGGACAGTTGAAAGATACACACGATTCAACTAGGAAAGCATTTTCATATACAGGAATGAAACCTAAGCTTGTCTTACAGTAATGACACTGTTTCTCTAAGGGCATCATGATTTAAGAAACTATTTTCTTTCTGTAATGGCATGATAGAAATAGTAACATGTTACAGTGCTTTCCTGTCCAAAGAAGCTTTTAGGGGTGTCAGAATCTACATGTTAGCCAGTTAATTCATGGCAACATCATTCTATCAGTTACAAGGTTCCTGGCTCTTTCAAAAGACCACTTCATAGACTATTCGTACCAAGCAGGTTTTCAGTTCACACAAAGGAATTGATTCCTAAATTAAAATTAGGGTCCTTTTTAAATGGAAGGCGAACAATGTGAAATATGCTGTTCGGCAGGAATCTGCAAACAATGTCTTTTGCTTGCCTTATACGACTCTTTACTCATTGAATAAAACACTTTCCTAGCATCTGATTTCAAAGAAGTAACTAACTTAGAAGGACAGTTGAAAGATACACACGATTCAACTAGGAAACCATTTTCATATACAGGAATGAAACTTAAGCTTGTCTTACACTAATGACACCGTTTCTCTAAGGGCATCATGATTTA
>NW_006409063.1:17590-18134 GCF_000296735.1 Chrysochloris asiatica
ATTAACTAACTTATAAGGACAGTTGAAAGATACACACGATTCAACTAGGAAAGCATTTTCATATACAGGAATGAACCCTAAGCTTGTCTTACACTAATGACACCCTTTCTCTAAGGGCATCATGATTTAAGAAACTATTTTCTTTCTGTAATGGCATGATAGAAATAATAACATGTTACAGTGTTATGCTGTCCAAAGAAGCTTTTAGCCGTGTCAGAAACTTTGTGTTAGCCAGTTTCGTCATGGCAAAATCCTTCTATCAGTTACAGGGTTCCTGGCTCTTTCAAAAGACCACTTCATAGGCTTTTCGTACCAAGCAGGTTTTCAGTTTCACGCAAAGGAATTGATTCCTATATTGACATTAGTGTCCTTTTTAGATGGAAGGTGAACAGTGTGAAATGTGCTGTTCGGCAGGAATCTACAAACAATGAATTTTGCTTGCCTTATACGACTCTTTACTCTTTGAATAAAACACTTTCCTAGCATCTGATTTCAAAGAATTAACTAACTTAGATGGACAGTTGAAAGATACACACGATTCAAC
>NW_006409063.1:18749-22079 GCF_000296735.1 Chrysochloris asiatica
CAGGATAGAAATAGTAACATGTTACAGTGTTTTGCTGTCCAAAGAATCTTTTTGCCATGTCAGAAACTGTGTGTTAGCCAGTTTCTTCATGGCAACATCATTCTATCAGTTACAAGGTTCCTGGCTCTTTCAAAAGACCACTTCATAGACTTTTCATACAAAGCGAGTTTTCAGTTTCGCACAAAGGAATTGATTCCTAAATTAAAATTAGTGTCCTTTTTAGATGGAAGGGGAACAATGTGAAATGTGCTATTCAGCAGGAATCTACAAACAATGTCTTTTGCTTGCCTTATAGGACCCTTTACTCTGTGTAAAACAGTTTCCTAGCATCTGATTTCAAAGAATTAACTAACTTATGAGGACAGTTCAAAGATACACACGATTCAACAAGGAAAGCATTTTCATATACAGGAATGAAACCGAAGCTTGTCTTAAACTAATGGGATCGTTTCTCTAAAGGCATCATGATTTTAGAAACTATTTCTTTCTGTAATGGCAGGATAGAAATAGTAACATGTTACAGTGTTTTGCTGTCCAAACAAGCTTTTAGCCATGTCAGAAAATATGTGTTAGCCAGTTTCGTCATGGCAACATCATTCTATCAGTTACAAGGTTCCTGGCTCTTTCAAAAGACCACTTCATAGGCTTTTCATACCAAGCTAGTTTTCAGTTTAACACAAAGGAATTGATTCCTAAATTGAAATTAGTGTCCTTTTTAGATGGAAGGCTAACAATGTGAAATGTGCTGTTCAGCAGGAATCTACAAACAATGTCTTTTGCTTGCCTTATAAGACTCTTTACTCTTTGAATAAAACACTTTCCTAGCATCTGATTTCAAGGAATTAACTAAATTATAAGGACAGTTGAAAGATACACATAATTCAACAAGGAAAGCATTTTCATATACAGGAATGAAACCTAAACTTGTCTTAAAGTAATGACACCGTTTCTCTAAGGGCATCATGATTTCAGAAACTATTTTCTTTCTGTAATGGCAGGATAGAAATAGTAACATGTTACAGTGTTTCCTGTCCAAAGAAGCTTTTAGCCGTGTCAAAAACTATGTGTTAGCAAGTTTCTTGATGGCAACATCCTTCTATCAGTTACAAGGTTCCTGGCTCTTTCAAAAGACCACTTCATAGGCTTTTCATATCAAGCAGGTTTTCAGTTTCACACAAAGGAATTGATTCACAAATAGAAATTAGGGTCCTCCGTAGATGGAAGGCGAACAATGTAAAATATGCTGTTCAGCAGGAATATACAAACAATATATTTTGCTTGTCTTATACGACTCTTGACTCTTTAAATAAAACACTTTCATAGCATCTCATTTCAAAGAATTAACTAACTTAGAAGGACAGTTGAAAGATACAAACGATTCAACAGGGAAAGCATTTTCATATACAAGGAATGAAACCTAAGCTTGTCTTAAACTAATGGGATCGTTTCTCTAAAGGCATCATGATTTTAGAAACTATTTTTTTTCTGTAATGGCAGGATAGAAATAGTAACATGTTGCACTGTTTTTCTGTCCAAAGAAGCTTTTAGCCGTGTCAGAAAGTATGTGTTAGCCAGTTTCTTGATGACAACATCATTCTATCACTTACCAGGTTCCTGTCTCTGTCAAAAGACCACTTCATAGGCTTTTCGTATCAAGCAGGTTTACAGTTTCACACAAAGGAATTGATTCCTAAATTTAAATTAGGGTCCTTTTTATATGGAAGGTGAACAATGTGAAATGTGGTGTTTCGCAGGAATCTACAAACAATGTCTTTTGCTTGCCTTATAGGACTCTTTACTCTTTGAATAAATCACTTTCCTAGCATCTGATTTCAAGGAATTAACTAAATTATAAGCACAGTTGAAAGATACAAACGATTCAACAAGGAAAGCATTTTCATATACAGGAATGAAACCTAAGCTTGTCTTAAACTAATGGGATCGTTTCTCTAAGGGCATCATGATTCAAGAAACTATTTTCTTTCTGTAATGGTAACATAGAAACAGTAACATGTTAAAGTGTTTTGCTGTCCAAAGAAGCTTTTTGCCGTGTCAGAAACTATGTGTTAGCCAGTTTCTTGATGGCAACATCATTCTATCAGTTACAACGTTCCTGGGTCTTTCAAAAGACCACTTCATAATCTTTTCGTACCAAGCACGTTTTCAGTTTCACACAAAGGAATTGATTCCTAATTAGAAATTAGTGTCCTATTTAGATGGAAGGCAAACAATATGAAATGTGCTGTTCAGCAGGAATCTACAAACAATGTCTTTTGCTTGCCTTATAGGACTCTACTCTTTGAATAAAACACTTTCCTAGCATCTGATTTCAAAGAATTAACTAACTTATAAGGACAGTTGAAATGTACACACGATTCAACAAGGAAGCATTATCATATACAGGAATGAAACCTAAGCTTGTCTTACACTAATGAGACCGTTTCTCTAAGGGCATCATGATTTAGGAAACTATTTTCTTTCTGTAATGGAAGGATACAAATAGTAACATGTTACAGTGTTTTGCTGTCCAAAGAAGCTTTTAGCCTTGTCAGAAACTATGTGAGAGCCAGTTTCTTGATGGCAACATCATTATATCAGTTACAACGTTCCTGACACTTTCAAAAGACCACTTCATAAGCTTTTCGTACCAAGCAGGTTTTCAGTTTCACACAAAGGAATTGATTCCTAAATTGAAATTAGTGTCCTTTTTTGATGGAAGGTGAACAATGTCAAATGTGCTGTTCTGCAGGAATCTACAAACAATGTCTTTTGCTTACCTTATACAACTCTTTACTCTTTGAATAAAACACTTTCCTAGCATCTGATTTCAAAGAATTAACTAACTTAGAAGGACAGTTGAAAGATACACACGACTCAACAAGGAAAGCATTTTCATATACAGGAATGAAACCTAAGCTTGTCTTACACTATTGAGACCGTTTCTCTAAGGACATCATGATTTAAGAATCTATTTTCTTTCTGTAATGGCAGGATAGAAATAGTAACATGTTACAGTGTTTTGCTGTCCAAAGAAGCTTTTAGCCGTCTTTGAAAGTATGTGATTGCCAGTTTCTTGATGGCAACATCATTCTGTCAGTAACAAGGTTCCTGGCTCTTTCAAAACACCACTTCATAGGCTTTTAGAACCTAGCAGGTTTTCAGTTTCACACAAAAAATTGATTCCTAAATTGAAATTAGTGTCATTCTTAGGTGGAAGGCAAACAATATAAAATGTGCTGTTCGGCAGGAATCTACAAACAATGTCTTTTGCTTGCCTTATAGGACTCTTTACTCTTTGAATAAAACACTTTCCTAGCATCTGATTTCAAA
>NW_006409063.1:22341-23935 GCF_000296735.1 Chrysochloris asiatica
TACAGGAATGAAACCTAAGCTTGTCTTACACTAATGAGACCGTTTCTCTAAGGACATCATGATTTAGGAAACTATTTTCTTTCTGTAATGGCAGGATAGAAATAGTAACATGTTACAGTGTTTTGCTGTCCAAAGAAGCTTTTAGCCGTCTTAGAAAGTATGTGTTTACCAGTTTCTTGATGGCAACATCATTCTATCAGTGACCAGGTTCCTGGCTCTTTCAAAAGAGAACTTCATAGGCTTTTCAAACATAACAGGTTTTCAGTTTCACACAAAGGAATTGATTCCTAAATTGAAATTAGTGTCCTTCTTAGAAGGAAGGTGAACAATGTGAAATGTGGTGTTCGGCAGGAATCTACAAACAATGTCTTTTGCTTGCCTTATAGGACTCTTTACTCTTTGAATAAAACACTTCCCTAGCATCTGATTTCAAAGTATTAAGTAACTCATAAGGACAGTTGAAAGATACAACAGGGAAAGCATTTTCATATACAGGAATGAAACCTAAGCTTGTCTTACCCTAATGAGACCGTTTCTCTAAGAGCATCATGATTTAGGAAACTATTTTCTTTCTGTAATGGCAGGATAGAAATACTAACATGTTACAGTGTTTTGCTGTCCAAAGAAACTTTTAGCCATCTTAGAAAGTATGTGTTTGCCAGTTTCTTGATGGCAACATCATTCTATCAGTTACAACGTTCCTGGCTCTTTCAAAAGACCACTTCATAGACTTTTAGTACCAAGCGGGTTTTTAGTTTCACACAAAGGAATTGATTCCTAAATTGAAATTAGTGTCCTTATATTAAATGAAAGCAAACAATGTTAAATGTGCTGTTCGGCAGGAATCTACAAACAATGTCTTTTGCTTGACTTCTAGGACTCTTTACTCTTTGAATAAAACACTTTCCTAGCATCTCATTTCAAAGTATTAACTAACTTATAAAAACAGATAAAAGACACACGATTCAACAGGTAAAGCATTTTCATATAAAGGAATGAAACCTAAGTTTGTTTTACACTAATGAGACGGTATCTCTAAGGGCATCATGATTTAGGAAACTATTTTCTTTCTGTAATGGCAGGATAGAAATAGTAACATGTTACAGTGTTTTCCTGTCCAAAGAAGCTTTTAGCCTCCTTAGAAAGTATTTGTTTGCCAGTTCCTTGATGGCAACATCATTCTATCAGTTACAAGTTTCCTGGCTCTTTCAAAAGACCACTTCATAAGCTTTTAGTAACAAGCAGGTTTTCAGTTTCACACAAAGGAATTGATTCCTAAATTGAAATTAGTGTAGTTCTTAGGTGGAAGGTGAACAATGTAAAATGAGCTGTTCGGCAGGAATCTACAAACAAAGCCTTCTGCTTGCCTTATAGGACTCTTTACTCTTTGAATAAAACACTTTCCCAGCATCTGATTTCAAAGTATTAACTAACTTATAAGGACAGTTGAAAGATACACACGATTCAACAGGGTAAGTATTTTGATATACAGGAATGAAACCTAAGCTTGTCTTACACTAATGAGACCGTTTCTCTAAGGGCATCATCATTAGGAAACTATTTCCTTTATGTAGTGGCAGGATAGAAATAGTAA
>NW_006409063.1:24335-26111 GCF_000296735.1 Chrysochloris asiatica
TGGCAGGATAGAAATAGTAATATGTTACAGTGTATTGCTGTCCAAAGAAACTTTTAACCATCTCGGAAAGGATGTGTTTGCCAGTTTCTTCATGGCAACATCATTCTATCTATCAGTAACAAGGTTCCTCGCTCTTTCAAAAGACCTCTTCATAGGCTTTTCATACCAAGCGGGTTTTCAGTTTCACACAAAGAAATTGATTCCTAAATTGAATTTAGTGTCGTTCTTCGGTGGAAGGCAAACAATTTAAAATGTGCTGTTTGGTAGGAATCTACAAACAATGTCTTTTGCTTGCCTTATAGAACTATTTACTCTTTGAATAAAACACTTTCCTGGCATCTGATTTCAAAGTATTAACTAACTTATAAGGACAGTTGAAAGATACACTCGATTCAACAGGGGGAGCATTTTCATATACAGGAATGAAACCTAAGCTTGTCTGACACTAATGAGACCATTTCTCTAAGGGCATCATGATTTAGGAAACTATTTTCTTTCTGTAGTGGCAGGATAGAAATCGTAACATGTTACAATGTTTTGCTGTCCAAAGAAGCTTTTAGAGGTCTTATAAAGTATGTATTTGCCAGTTTCTTGATGGCAACATCATTCTATCTGTTACAAGGTTCCTGGCTCTTTCAAAAGACCACTTCATCGGATTTTCGTACCAAGCGGGTTTTCAGTTTCACACAAAGGAATTGATTCCTAAATTGAAATTAGTGTCAATCTTAGATAGGCTAAGAAACTGAAATGTGCTGTTCTGCAGGAATCTACTAACAATGTCTTTTGCTTGCCTTATAGGACTTTTTACTCTTTGAATAAAACACTTTCCTAGCATATGATTTCAAAGAATTAACTAACTTATAAGGACAGTTGAAAGATACACATGATTCAACAGGGAAAGCATTTTCATTTTTCGGAAATGAAACCTAAACTGGTCTTACACTAATGAGACCGTATCTCTAAGGGCATCATGATTTAGGAAACTATTTTGTTTCTGTAATGGTAGGATAGAAATAGTAACATGTTACAGTGTATTGCTGTCCAAAGAAGCTTTTAGCTGTGTTAGAAAGTATGTGTTTGCCAGTTTCTTGATGGCAACATCATTCTATCAGTTACAAGGTTCCTGGATCTTTCAAAAGACCACTTCATAGGATTTTAGTACCAAGCAGGTTTTCAGTTTCACACAAAGGAATTGATTCCTAAATTGACAATTAGTGTCCTTTTTAAATGGAAGGTGAACAATGTGAAATGTACTGTTCAGCAGGAATCTACAAACAATGTCTTTTGCTTGCCCTATAGGACTCTTTACTCTTTGAATAAAACACTTTCCTAGCATCTGATTTCAAAGAATTAACTAACTTAGAAGAACAGTTGAAAGATACACACGATTCAACAGGGAAAGCATTTTCATATACAGGAATGAAACCTAAGCTTGTGTTACACTAATGAGACTCTTTCTCTAAGGGCATCATGATTTAGGAAACTATTTTCTTTCTGTAATGGCAGGATAAAAATAGTAAGATGTTATAGTGTTTTGCTGTCCAAAGAAACTTTTAGCTGTCTTAGAAAGTATGTGTTTGCCAGTTTCTTGATGGCAACATCATTCTATCAGTTACAACGTTCCTGGCTCTTTCAAAGAGCACTTCATAGGCTTTTCGTGCCAAGCGGGTTTTCAGTTTCACACAAAGGAATTGATTCCTAAATTGAAATTAGTGTCCTTATTAGATGGAAGGCGAGCAATGTGAAATGTCCTATTCGGCAGGAATCTACAAACAA
>NW_006409063.1:26462-29396 GCF_000296735.1 Chrysochloris asiatica
GAAAGTATGTGTTTGCCAGTTCCTTGATGGCAGCATCATTTTATCAGTTACAAGGTTCCTGTTTCTTTCAAATGACCACTTCATACGCTTTTCGTACCAAGCGGGTTTTCAGTTTCACACAAAGGAATTGATTCCTAAATTGAAATTAGTGTAATTCTTAGGTGGAAGACGAACAATGTAAAATGAGCTGTTCGGCAGGAATCTACAAACAATGTCTTTTGCTTGCCTTATAGGACTCTTTACTCTTTGAATAAAACACTTTCTTAGCATCTGATTTCAAAGTATTTACTAACTTATAAGGACTGTTGAAAGATACACACGATTCAACAGGGTAAGTATTTTGATACACAAGAATGAAACCTAAGCTGATCTTACACTAATGAGACCGTTTCTCTAAGGGCATCATGATTTAGGAAACTATGTTCTTTCTGTAATGGCAGGATAGAAATAGTAACATGTTACAGTGTTTTGCTGTCCAAAGAAGCATTTAGCCATCTCGGAAAGGATGTGTTTGCCATTTTCTTCATGACAACATCATTCTATCAGTTACAAAGTTCCTGGCTCTTTCAAAATACCACTTCATAGGCTTTTCTTATGAAGCGGGTTTTCAGTTTCACACAAAGGAATTGATTCCTAAATTGAAATTAATTTCGTTCTTCGGTGGAAGGCGAACAATTTATAATGTGCTCTTCGGCAAGAATCCACAAACAATGTCTTTTGCTTGCCTTATAGGACTCTTTACTCTTTGAATAAATCACTCTCCTAGCATCTGATTTCAAAGTATTAACTAACTTATAAGGACAGTTGAAAGATACACTCAATTCAACAGGGGGAGCATTTTCATTTTTTGGGAAATGAAACCTAAGCTTGTCTGACACTAATGAGACCATTTCTCTAAGGGCATCATGATTTAGGAAACTATTTTCTTTCTGTAATGGCAGGATAGAATTCGTAACATGTTACAGTGTTTTCCTGTCCAAAGAAGCTTTTAGCCTTCTTAGAAAGTATGTGTTTGCCAGTTCCTTGATGGCAACGTCATTCTATCAGTTACAAAGTTTCTGGCTATTTCAAAAGACCACTTCATAGGCTTTTAGTAACAAGCAGGTTTTCAGTTTCAAACAAAGGAATTGATTCCTAAATTGAAATTAGTATCGTTCTTAGGTGGAAGGCGAACAATGTAAAATGTGCTGTTCGGAAGGAATCTACAAACAATGTCTTTTGCTTGCCTTATAGGAGTCTGTATTCTTTGAATATACCTCCTCTACTTCCTTTTTAAAAAATCACCCCATGGTGGAATTTCTGGCATTTTGAACTTTTGTCCACCACTGCTGGCAGTGACTGCCCCGGCCCCTGGAGACCTTTGAGGGCGGGTCTAGAGCCAGCCCAAACGGAGGCTCTCAGGTGGACAAAGCCTCAGGAGACATAAAAAAAAGGGGTGGGGAGGAAGAGGTGGATGTTTCTCTGCCCTAGCCTGAAATCTCAAGGAATGTAGCAGGCAGGAAAAAAAAAGTTTAATCAGGGCACAGAGAACAACAGAAATATGGTGACTCTCGGACGTCATCAGACGCGGACCCCAACCGCCAGCCCAAGCAGGCTTTTGGCTTTTTGAACTTTCACCTGCCACTGCGGGCGGCGACTTCCCCATCTCTGTAGAGCTTTGAGGGTGGAATGGGAGTTAGCCCATACAGAGAGTGTAGTAAAGCGACAAAGCCACAGGAGACAGAGCAAAAAAAAAAAAAAGGAAAAGGGAAGAAGAGGAGGGTTCTCTGCCCTAGCGTGAAATATCAACACGTGTATTAGGCAGGAAAAGAAGGTTAACGAGGGCACAGAGAGCATATGAAATACAGCGACTCTCTGACGTCACCAGATGCAGACTCCACCCTCCTGAGTGGCCTCTACCCTGCCAGATCAAGCAGTCACTCCCCCACCGCACTGCCCCCTTGAAGAGCTACCTCACCACACTCCCTCGAGAACCTCGCGCCCGCCGCTGCTGCACCACTCCCGCGGACCAGGTCCCCGCCACACTCCATGTGCCAGACATGCCCCGAACCCACCACACGCCGTCCACGCCCCACCACGCACTGCAAGCCAGCCACACCCCCGACGCACTGCGCGTACCACCCCGCCACCCAAAGCACCACGAGCAGGCTCCCAACACACCGCGAGTGTCTGCCCCGCCCCCTGACTCACCGTGCACACTCGCCTGCCACGGCCTCCACAGAGACAAGACCTAAGCACACATAATACATAATACAGACAACAGGAGACGCCTACCTCCTGATCATAGCATAATAATTACAAAAAAATAAGAATAATGCCCAACAAGAAACAATTAACATTATCAAAGCATCTCCAAAAGCAGAAAAAGCAGCAGATACAAATGAGCTGGAGACTGACAAAGGTATTATAGAGGAGGAAGAGAGGGTTCTGGATTTGCCTGAGAGGGAATTCAGAAGAATGATATGGAAACAAATTCAAATACTCTGAAAAGGGGTTGAGGAAAACAAGGAAGAAGTAACCAGAATACTGCAGGAACAATCTAATAGGATTGACCCAGCACTGGAAAGAATTCAAAACTTGCAAAAAGATGTCCAGATGATCAATAATAAGATATCAGAAATAAACAATAGCCTGAAAGGGGAAAGGAGCAGACTGGAAGAGATGGAACCCAGAACTAGCGATCTGGAAGACAAATCTGTCAGTACCGCCAAGATAGAACAGCAAACAGCTAAAAGGATAAAACAATCTGACGACAATCTAAGATACATGCTGGATAACATGAAGAGGAATAATGTAAGAATTATTGGCATTCTGGAACAAGAAGAATCAAGGAAATCCATAGAGAAGATAGTGGAAGAGCTTCTGGAGGAAAACTTCCCTAACATCTTGAAAGATGAGAAAATATACATTCAAGAAGCCCAACGTACCCCAGGA
>NW_006409063.1:30296-30873 GCF_000296735.1 Chrysochloris asiatica
CCAAATGATTAATAATAGAATATCAGAAATGCACAATATACTGAAAGGGCAAAGGAGGAGAATTGAAGAATTAGAAGTCAGAATTAGTGAGCTAGAAGATAAATCCATCAACACTACTAAAATAGAAGAGCAAGCACAAAAAAGGATAAAGAAAAATCTGAAGAAGGCCTGAGATTCATGTTGGACAACATGAAGAGGAATAACTTAAGAATTATTGGCATTCTGAAACAGGAAGAATCACACAAGTCCACAGAAGAGATAGGTGAAGAGCTTCTGGAAGAAAAATTTCCTAACATCCTGAAAAATGAAAAGATAAGCATTCAAGAAGCTCAGTGAACCCCAGGAAGGATAGACCTTAAAAGACAATCACCAAGACATATAATAATCAAGCTCTCCAAGATCAAAGGTAAGGACAGAATCCTGAAAGCAGCTAGGGAAAAGAGAATTGTAACATACAAAGGCAAGTAAATCAGATTAAGCTAAGATCTCTCAACAGAAACCATGCTGGCAAGAAGGCAATGGGGAAACATATAAAACCCTGAAAGAAAAAAACTGCCAACCAAGAATTCTCTACCCA
>NW_006409063.1:31555-42341 GCF_000296735.1 Chrysochloris asiatica
CTTAAATGGAGGGAAGAATTAATGGAATATAAGGTAAACACAACAGTGGGGTTAGGGTGGAGTGTATAGTTTGCGTGTTGTGGAGGGCAATACAAGAATGGGGAGGGGGCAGAAGAACAAGATAGATAGGAGAACACTGAGACAGGTTTGCATGGCCTAAGTGGGAAAGAGGTAAATAGTGATGCATGCTCAACCTTGGAACAGGGCTCTGCAATACAGGGATCCAGGCATAGTTTGAAGAGGGGAAATAATACTAAAATACTTGACTGTCTTATGAATATTGGTTTCTGCAGAAGTCCAGCTCTTGCAGGGACAGGGGTCCGGAAGGAGACACGAGTCGGTGAGAGTGGAAGTATTCAGGGAGTCCCCGCTTAGTTGCCTGGGGGAGGGGAGCTCACTCTGGCTTAGCAACATCTTTATTTTATAGTTCAAGTTACATAATGCCTCAAAGCATTTTTCCTACATATCATGATTTCATTTTTAGATCATTACTCATACTGATTACATATTTAATTATATCATTCTTTTCCTATATCCTTATATAGTGTCTAATAATGAATCTCATGAAATCTATGTGACCTTCATTTCTGAAATTCATAAACTACAACTTGCTTCCCTGTTCTCACCACTCCCATAGGTGACAGACTATCTTTTCCTGTTCTCTGTAAAAGTCATATCTACTCTTAACATCTTAATTAAATTCCTTTCCTGTTACAAGTTATAGTTATTCATTAATTTTCTTAACCCACACCATCCCCTTTAGTTACCTATTCTTCAACCTATACAAGACTCTATTCATAGCCCATGTAACATTCCTAACATTTATTTAGTTCATTTGTTCTTCTATAACATTCATTAAAATGTCAGGCTAGGGTGTTTCTTTGTTTCTTTAAAATTCCTTTTGAATCTAATCCAGTAAAGTTGAGACAATTGTTGCAAGACTGGTTTTTCCTAAACTCTGCAGAACTCACAGTGGGAACTGTGAATGTGGCAATACAATATATCCCCACAGGTGGAATCAGAACCATCCCAAAGAAGAGAGATAAAAGGTGCTTTCCCAAAAAATATTTGCAGTGCTGATGCTTCTCCTTTGCTGGGACTGTGTCAAACGGCAATAGGGGGTTGGCTCCCGACAGGTCTCCCTTGCCTACTATTGTAAAATAGACACTTGAGTGGGATAGAAAAGAATGTTGGGAAACATGATTAGAAAACTTGTAAGCCCATCTTCAGCCTATAACTGATTGGAATACCTAAAAAGGGTTCTAGCAAATCCTTACAGCAAGAATCATTCCCACCCCCTCCACACACAGAGTAGACAGGGATGGGCAACTTAAACATTGGCTACCCAAAATGGGGTGGGGGGGAGCTACAAAGGCAAGAAGTGACTGGTGCTTACAAGCTTTCAAGAGGGAACCTAGAGCCAGGGGGCCTGGAGGAAGGCAGAATCTTCAGTGAGTAGTATATCCAATCTGTCTAGGCAGAGCTGATGAAATGAAATGCAGATGGGTCTCTTGTCGTACAATAGTGAATAATTGTTATCAGGACTGATTGTGAGGGTTGGAAATGTAAAGGTAGACGTTTTATAGCAAGGAAGGGAGTGATTAACTTTCCAGTCTAGGAGCGGAGGTCCCTAGGACCATCAACAAAGAAGAGCAGAGAGCAGAACCCTACCCAGAGAAGCAGTGATGCCTGAGATGGAGGCAGAGATGATGCCATGGAGCAATGGAGCAGCTGGGGACGTTAGATCCAGAGAGGGAGAGTGATTGTGTGCTGAAGACTGGGTGGGTGGGGGGCAGGCTTGCAGGGTTGGTTGATGATGCATGGAGGGAATTGTAACCATGGCAATGAAATTATATACAATAGAATGAATGTAAAACTAATGTTCTCCCATGTAAACTATCATATAATTCACAATAAAACATTTTTTAAAAGACAAAAAATAAAATAAAAGGTGTTCTAGAACTTGTCCAGTGAAATAGGCCTCTTACAAAGCCTTTGCAGAGTATAGGACCTTAGGTGGAATCCTGAGTCCCATCCAGAACCTTATGAGGTGGGACAATCCCACTAGCAAGGACAAACAGACCAGTCTGGAACAGCGAGAGCAACAGAAGATAAATCTTCAAAGAAAGATCATCAGGAAAAACCCAAAACAAAAATGTCAACATGACTGGCTACTACAAGAATCAGCAAACTATTCACCAGTAAGCCATCAAGGCAAGCAACCAAGTTCTTTTAGGACAAACCCCCCTCTAAGACTGAAACTCAAAGGAAACACAAAAAAAGGTATGTAAGCTTGATGACAACCACATTGCTCTACTGGTGAGTGGAAGAGGGGGGAAAACAGCAATGAAGAAGTGGTCTGAGTTCAACCACAGTCCATTGACTCCTGTTGACCTGAAGATGAGAGAGAGAAGAGAAAGGGCTGGTTGGTCCAAAGTGTGGTGAGACCTATGGACAATTGAGCCCATGGACAAGGACATAGCCACAGAGGGCTAGAGCTGAAAGTGTAGCATTCAGCTGATATGAAGTGAGGGGAGATGCCCAAGAACACTCAAACTTGCAGACCTAGCCTCGATGGCTTGATATTCAGAACTAGACTAGAGGAAGATTTTTTTTTAAGATTTTTTTTTTTTTTAATAATGGAAACAAGGGTAAATTGCTACAATTTGATGAACCTGACCTATACTCATAGAGGTGGTAAATCTCAATACCAACAGAAAGGGAAGGAGTCTTCACATCAAGTATCAATGCTATCCCCGCTGTACACAGGGTAGATAGAGACGGACAACTTAGACATTGGCTACCTAAAATGGGAGGGAGATAAAGGCATGAAGTGACTGGCTTACAAGTTTTCAAGAGGGAGTTTAGTTTAAGAGTGTGCAAGGGAAGAAAGTGTCCCCACTGAATAGTTTTTATCTTGTCTAGATGGGCCTGGTGAAAAGAGATGGGGATAAGATTCGTATGATTCAGTAGTGAATAATTGTTATCTTGATTAATTGCGACTGTCACAATTGTAAAGGTAGAAGTTTTGTAACAAAAACAGGGGAGTGGTTAATTTTACAGTCCAGCAACAGAGGACCCTAGGACCATCAAAGGGGAGAGCACAAGCAGAATACAGGACTTTATCCAGAGAAGCAGCAACCAGAGATGGAGGCAGAGATAGGGTTGTGGAGAGGGGGAGTGGCTGAGGACTCGAGATTCAAGGGAAGAGAGGGACTAAGAGCTGATGGCTAGGAGGCAGAGTTGCAGAATGTGCCCTTTAGAGGTTTAAATTATTATATATGCCTGAGTGTTTTTTTGTTTGTTTGTTTAAAAAAGCTATGTGAATAGAGAGAAATACTGTTAGCTGATGGTACATGGAGGGGATTATAACCATTGTAATGAAACAAGGTGTATGATTTGTTGAATGTAAAACTGATTATCTGCCCTCTAAACTTTAGCTCAATCCACAATAAAAAACCTTTTAAAAAAAAAAAAAAATGATGGTCTGGGGCTCTTCCAGTTTTGTAGGTTTGAAGCTGAGCCCACCTGAATCCAGACACCAAAATGGCACACAAAGTGGCACAGTCAGGCCCACGCAGCTCCCAAACATGCAGCTTTGAACAACCAGACAGCAGTGTATGTAATGGGGGTGGAAGAGTGTGAGAACTGGCCACACTTCTGGTCACCAGTGGAGCATGAGAGAAAAGAGGAAATCATACCTTTTGTTGCCTGTGCAAATGCCAGGCCTCCCTCTACTGCCAAAACTGCTCACAAGATGGTCAAGCCACATCTAGCCAGCCATTCACCAGTCTCCCTCTCTTGCTAGGCCTCTCCTCCCAGCCAGCACTCCACCTACCTCTCTAACCTTTTGTCTGAAGTTCAAGGTGCCAGTATTTTCTTCTGTGTCTATTTTATTTTGTATTTCTTATCATTGCTGTGGCAGGTCCCTGAAGTGTGTCTGTCTAGTCCACCATCTTGCCAGAAGTCCAGATTTTAATTTTTAACAACATATGTTTTCATGTTTATTATCCAATATTTATGATCATTATAAAACATATTGTCATTAATGCCATTTGATTGGAATAGATAGGCTTAGGGAAAGATTTTGGAACCTGCCTGCAGACTAGCACAGAGAAGGGTGTCGTGGAGGGTTTGAAAACCCCCTGAGAACTACAACAGGAGGAATAGGATGGAGAGCTTGGGCAGAGGTACCTCTAAGTTATGACAGGCGTGGCAAAGGACCCTGGGAGCTACTTGGAAGGGAAGCACCACAGAGCAGTTTCTAAGAACCCATTGGGCCCAATGCCATTTCCCAAGTAGGGAAGACATCCAGAGAGGGGCCAAGGAGGACATTTGCCCTCTGTGGCAAGTTCAAGGGGGCACCAGATGGGCTGCTGAAGCCAAGATGTCAGCCTGCCAAGAGAAGTGAAGGAACTTCTGCCAACATTTGGCCACAATCAATATGGATTCATCTTGAAACGGGGGTGGCAATGGTGTCACTTATAGATTGCCCCAGGTGCTCAAATAGGGGGTGGAGGGAGGTCGCAATTTTAGATTGCCCTGAGAAATCGTTACCTTTATTAGGCCCCTTGGTTTGGGGACCCCTTGAGGACTTGAGCAGGAGGGGTGGGGTGGAGGTTTGGGTGTTATAGCATTCACAACAGCCCCCATTTAAACTAGATATCTGCTAAGTCTTTTCAGCCCCATCTCACCCTGCCTTCCCCACTTTTCCCCTGCCTCACCCTATGGAAAAATAATAAATTTTTATTTCATAAAAACCACGAAGGTCAGAATAATGCAAGGACACCTGAACAAACAAGATAAAAACTTAGCCAGTCTATACAAACAAGATAAGGGTTTATTGGTGGGTTTACTCCCACTTACAGGATAAGGATCTGCTGGAGCTTACCACTCCAGGTGACAAGTCTGTTTGTTTTAACCGCTCTGTGTTTCTTGTATAAAACCCTGTTCTCCTATTCACTTTGGGGTCAGATTGATTTGGGCTTTAGCTGACACTCTGGCCTCCAGCAATAAACTTTGCTTTTTAAGATTTTTGAGTTGAGTTGTTTCTGACTCGCACTGCCACAATATTTTGGAGGCCCCAGCAAGATGTCAGTCTACTATTTCTTACCTAAACTTCACCAGCCTCCCTCTGGGTGGGCCGGCCAGATGGCCCTGGGAAGGAGAGGTGCCACCTGAGACATTCCAGAGCTCCTCCCTCAGCTCTCAGGGTGACCCGCATGGAGTGGGCACAAGTCCATTCAACTCAGAAGAGCAAAGTCCTGCCCTGGTCTTTCTGGTGAGTCAAGACTCTTTTCTGTTAATCTAAATTCCCATCATTCAGACACAAACGGGAATTTACCTGGGACTTTGGTCTGCCTGATCTAGGACTTCCATCTGCATGTCTGTGTCTGTTCTGTCACCACATCTATTTAACATTTATATGTCTCTCATTGTCCATGAGATTGAATGCCTGATTGTTTGAATGTGTGAAACCAGTCCTTGCTTACAGGGACCTTGCTGGGGACAGCATACGCAGACCCTGGGTTGATCAGTGGCCCTGTGACATGGACAAAAATCCAATTCCAGGGCCCTCCTCAGGATAGCGAGCCATGGACCCTGAGGACCAAAGGAAGTGACCTCCTGACATCCCAGGTTCATTGGTTTTTGTAAACTCACTGGTTGACTACCTCTGTATAATTTTCTTTGGTCCTAATATTGTTCATTCTATGCTTCTAACTCCAGTAATTGTAGCTTCTGAGAAAATGGTTTCTTTTACAATGCCTCTCTTAATGCCTCCACTGTGTTGGCAGTGCGTGGAGTCCTGGGAACAAATCTTTCTGAGGAACAAGCAATAGCCACCTGGGATGAAAGTCAGAACTGCTCCTTATTTGATTATTCAGTTATGTTTGATATTCATGAACAATAATGGGTTTGAAACCCCTTTTTAGAGCCGAGGCAGTAAAAGTTTCCTCAGATAATTCAGAAAGGCCAGGAACAGGTAGATTGGGAATATGAGAAAAAGTTTTTAGAGAAAAACTACCCAAGGTTTGTAAATAAAGTGGAATGGTAAATTCTGGGAATGTTGGATTAGAGGATAATAGTGGCAGCCCCATTAAACCACCTCTGAATATAATCAGTTTAACCCAGATGCTCTCCTTCCTCCTGAAAGTATATAGGAATGTGATAATTAAGAACAATGTAGCATTTTAGATATAGATAAATGAAGCCCGGTGCCTAAGATCTTGCTCACAAACAAAAGTTTGCAAAGTGTACAGAGACAGCTTGGCTCCTTTCAGGAACCTTGCTTTATCTTAAGTATCCTTAAGAAACCGCAAGTTGCTGCTCTAGATCATTTAAGCCTAAAAGTTAATATATAACAGCTTGATTGAACCTTTTTTCTGTAAAAATGTTAGATTGTTAAGAAAAACTATGAAACTACTTTAAAAGTTGTTCCTGTGAATCATTATGTCCTGTTTTGAATGATTAATCACATTTCAGTTCTGTATCCTGTCTGATCTAAAGAATCACATCCTCCATTTGTGAATTACATCCTCCCTTTGTGAATTACATCCTCCCTTTGAGAATTACATCCTTCCTTTGTAACAAATCCCTCCCCTGAAAAAGAGACTAAAAGACTGAGGTAGAGTTAGTTCTGCGCAACGCTAGGCAATATGTTTGCAGATCTGCCTACCTGCCAGCTTGCATCATATCTGTGTGTCTGTCTTTTTTGTATATATTTCGTCTCTCTCTTTCTCTATCCCTTTTGGCGCCAGCTCTCCCTTCTTCATGACACCCACACTTCCTTGTCAAGGCTGGACCCCGACATAGGACCTCAACAGGACCTGGTCCGTGTTGCTCCACAGCAATAACCATGGAATCTGATTGAGCCCTCACCTGCAGTTCCGTGGTCATGTCATAAGGCATAATGGTGACTTACCTCCCTGGCCTGGGAACACAGATGCACCTTAGCCAAGACGAACTTAAGTTCCCAAGAGGGATGCAGCCAGGTGGGCAACTGGATGAGAACATCCTCCCCGTGACCTACGTCTTAGATTCTTCTGTCTTTGATGGACTTCTTACTTTGTCTCACAATTAAGTTCCTCATCTGTCTTCCTATCATTGTCATGCTCGCTTTAGGCCCCTGGACAGTGTTCCCCTGAAGAGTGGACCTATCTCTCCAAACTACTCTTAGTTGTCTGTTACTTGTCTTCCTTTGTCTTTTCGGGGCTCAGTGTCTCCCTTGATCCTTGCCTGTCTTCAATGTCCCATTTCTGCCTAGACCAATTTCAACTCTTTTTATCTTCTCTCCTCCATGAACTCAAGACCTCTCCTCCCTTTGTCTTCCAAAGCAGCAGGGAATTTTTTAACTTTTTATATGACCTCACCAAGGAGCTCTGGTAGTGTAGTGGTTACAGATTGGCCTATGAACTGTAAGGTCAGCAGTTTGAAACTACCAGCTGTTCTACGGGAGAAAGATGAGGCTTTCTGCTCCTGTAAAGATTTACAGCCTCAGAAACTCTGTACAGGGTTGCTATGAGTCAGAACTGACTCCATGGCACACAACCAACCAACCAACCTCCACCAGGGGACCTTCTATCACCACTCTCCTGACAAAGTCAATTATTTACTCTGTCTTTTATTCCGCTTATAGTTTTCCTCATATTCCCTTACCCCTAGTCATGGGCCAGTCTCAGTTTCAAGGCACTGTCCTTGACTGCATGTTAAAAAGCTTTTACAAGGGCTTTTCAGGAGATTATGGTGACCCCATGACTTCCAGTAGGCTCCAAACTCTTTGTCAAATTGAGTGGCCCTCCTTCAAGTTGACTGGCCAGATTCTGGGACTCTCTCCACATCATTGTCTCTGCCTCCATCTCTGGCCATCACTGTTTCTCTGGATAGGGTCCCGCACTCCACTCTTCTCCCTTGATGGAACCAGGGTCCTCTGCTCCTGGATTGCAAAGTCAACCACTCCCCTCCTTTTGCTGCAAAATGTCTACCTTTACATTTCCAACCCTCACAGTCAGTCCTGATAGTAATTATTCACTATTGTACCACATGAGTGCTATCCCCATCTCCTTTCATCAGTCCCACCCAGAAAGATTGGATACTACTCAGTGGAGTTTCTACCTTCCTCCACACCCTCTTTTTTTTTTTTTTTTGATGCTTTGTTGTGAATGATGTGATAGTTTACATGGGAAAACATTAGCTTCACAGTAATCCCATCATATATCATTTCCTTGCTATGGTTACAACCCCCTCCATTCATCATCCACCAACCAAATGGTATACCTCACGAGCCTGTCCCCAACTTTGCAGCACTGCCAAACCTCTGTATTCAGCCACTGCAAAATCTAACAATCCCTTAACTTGGGGCCCTGAAGAAGAGCAGCCCTTTAATCAGCTAAAAGAGAAACTCACCACTGCCCCTGCATTAGCCCTCCCAGATATCACAAAACCATTCCATGTGTATGTACATGAAAGAAAATGCACTGCCTGTGGGGCTAAACAAAAATAATGTGAAAATGACCATAAGAAACAAATCAGAATTCTAGTAGCAGCCCTCCGGGAAACTTTCAGAACCCACCCAGGTGAACACCCTTCTGGCCCAGTAAGCAAGCCCCTTCACACTCCACCACTCAGTTCTACCCATCGTGTAGCTTTAGACAAAGATGAGTGCACCTACTGTAAGAAAAAGGGACACTGAAAAAATGAGTGCCCCGATAAGAGGAAAAAGCCCAAGAGAAACCGGAAGGTCCTTTTTGCAGAGGCCGAGGACTCAGACTGATGAGGCCAAGGCTCCTTCTCACTCAGCTACCAAGAGCCCATGGTCACTGCAACTGTAGGGGACCACCCAGTTACCTTTCTTGTTGATACTGGAGCAGAGGTATCAGTCCTCACTGACGTGCTGAGCCCACCCAAAAACAAAACCATTACTATCCAAGGTGCCATGGGGAAAACGGGCTCATACCCCTTTCTAGCTGAAAGAAAAGCCCAACTCAGCAGGTCCATGGTGTCTCATTCTTTACTTTAGGTCCTGAGCATTCCTTACCCTTTACTAGGACAGGATCTCCTCAAGAAACTTCAAGCCACTATAACCTTCCAATCCCAGGGACACCACCACCCCTGCCCATGCTCCAACTAAGCCCTGATCATCCCCTCATTCTATCCCTAACCATGCCCCTTTTGGAGGAATACTTACTGCTGCCAAATGCAGCAACTCCAACTCCCCCGGGAAACGTTTGTCCCAAGCTCTAAGACCTAGTTACCAAATTTCCCCGAGTGTGGGATGAAAACAACCCATCTGGTCTGGCACACCATCACTCACCCATGGTAGTCTCCCTCCTCAGCACTGCTTCCCCTGTCCGGATCCATCAATATCGTCTAAGTCTCCAGGCTCAATTAGGGATCCAACCACATCACAAATGCCTATTACAGGCAGGAGTACTGACCAAATGCCAGTCCCCCTGCAATATCTCCCTTCTCCCTGTCAAAAAACCAGGAACTAATGTTTACCACCCCATCCAGGACCTAAGGGGAGTCAGTGAATGAGTAGAAACCATACATCCCACCATACCTAACCCTTATACTTTCCTCATCCTGCTGCTTCCTTCCCAAGTTTGGTATACCTCCTTTGAACTTAAAGATGCCTTCTTGAGGAGAACAAACAAGATGGTGGATAGTGTGGAAGTGCAGTGAGGAGCTACATCAGCAACAACACAGAATACTGGACCAAGCAGGCTCAGGGGATGGTCCCAGAACTCTGACCCACTTATAAAGGAATATTTAGAAAGTTGGAAGGCTTACAGCCAGTGGAATTTGTAGCAGAAGCAAGAAATCTAGTGGTTTCTAATCCAAGGTGCTCAGTTGCTCCCGGAGCCACCATCTTGGGCAAGACCAAACCAGGGAAGGCACGGATGCCTGACAAAACCCTGGAGATAAAGGTGTGGACATTCTTTTTGTTATTGTTTTATCTGTTTACTGGCCTCTTGCTGTCTGTGCACCTCCATTCTGGTGACTAGAGGTGGTGGCTGAGTGACTGAACACCCCACCCCTACCCCTGGAGGGTTCTACTACATATGCCTACAGATCTCAAAATTTAGAGGGAGAGTTTCCTCTTAACACCAAAGGGCAGCACAAAACAGCCACAGCTGGCCCTGAACTGTTTATCACTAGGAAAAAAGCCTGAACAGGGGTTGTGGAGCAGGACCAGCAGACTAAAAAGGAAACCGGGATGTGGGGAATGGGGTGAGGGGAGGGAGAACACAGGGTAGGGAATAGACACAGGATAGTTTGGGTGCTGGGGGGGTGGGCAATACACAAGAAGGGGGAGGGGAATGGAAGAACCAGGTGGATGGGGAAACAATTAGGCAGGTTTGCATGGGCTAAGTGGAACAGAGGTAAATATTGATGTATGCATAACCTTGGAACAACAGAGTTCTGGGATACATGGTTGGAATGGGGGAAATAATGTTAAGATGCTTGTTGTCTTTTGAATCTTGGTTTCCCTGGCATACCACTATAAAATAGACTCTGGAGGGGGAGAGAAAGGAATAGCCAGAAATATCACCATAGAAAGCTTGTAAGTATGTCTTCTGCCTATAACTGATTGGAATACCTAAAATAGGGCTACAACATGCCCAGTGAGGGAGGCTTCCTGCAGAGCCTCTGTATTACATAAGACCATCGGTGGGATCCTGAACAGCATCCAGTCTTCTGAGGTGGGAAATTTCCACTTGAAAGGACAAGCAGACCAGCCTGGAGTGGCTAGAAGAACAGAAGATACTTCTTGAAAGAAAGACTG
>NW_006409063.1:43621-51078 GCF_000296735.1 Chrysochloris asiatica
TTTAAAGCCTTCTTTGCCATTCCCCTAGTAAAAGCTAGCCAACCCATTTTTGTGTTCGAATGGAAAGATCCATCCACTAACCAGAAAGCTCACTTACCTGGGTTCAGTTACCTCAAAGTTTCAAAAACTCGCCAACCTTATTTGGTGAGGTCCTGGGCAAGGATCTGACGTCCTTTATCCAGCAGAACTGTGAGGTAACTCTTCTATAAAATGTAGATGATCTCCTCTTAGCAGCTGACACAGAGGAAACCTGTCTCCTCAGGATGTGAAAACTTTTAAAACTGTTACAGGAGGCTGGGTACTGGGTACTCAAAAAGGCTCACATATGCCAGCAAACTATAATCTTCCTCATATTTCAGCTAGAAAAAGGTGCCTGACAACTCACCACTCATTAAAAACAGGCCATCCTACAGATTCCAGTTCCAGGAACCAAAAGGGCACTTAAAGAATTCCTAGGTGCAGCTGGATACTGTCACCTTTGGATCCCCAACTTTGCAGCACTGCCAAACCTCTGTATTCAGCCACTGCAAAATCTAACAATCCCTTAACTTGGGGCCCTGAAGAAGAGCAGCCTTTTAATCAGCTAAAAGAGAAACTCACCACTGCCCCTGCATTAGCCCTCCCAGGTATCACAAAACCATTCCATGTGTATGTACATGAAAGAAAATGCACTGCTTGTGGGGTTCTCACTCAGGCCACAGGCCCATGGAATCGACCAGTGGTGTACCTCTCAAAATGACTGGACCCTGTTGTAGCCAGTTGGCCCCCATGCCTTTGTGCCATGGCAACAACAGCCATACTGGCTAAGGAAGCAGATAAACTAACTCTTGGTCAACAACTGGTGGTCCTAGCCTCCCACTCATTATTCACAGGCCCTGGTGATAAGTGGCTAACAAATGCCCGGCTTACTCAATACCAAAGCCTGTTGCTCAACAACCTTGCATCCAATTCTCTGCTTTGCATACCCTAAAACCTGCCTCTCTGTTACCTAACTCAGACATACCTCTGACACATAAGTGTGAGGAGACACTTGAAATAGTATACTCTTCCCGACCAGACCTGTAGGATAGCTCTATCCCAGGGGGGATGTCTCTCTTTACAGATGGAAGCATTTTTTCAAAGATAGCGTCCAATACACAGAAGCAGTTGTTACTACCAAAAGCCAAGTCCTGAAAGCAGCAACTCTCCCAAAAGGTACCTCTGCCCAATGAGCCGAACTCATAGCCCTCACTTGGGCCTTGGAACTGTCCAGAGAGACTGAGGTAAACATTTACACATAAAGCCAGTATGCATATGCCACCCTCCAGAGGGTGTGGCCCTGTACAGAGAGCGGGAACTACTCACTTCAGCTGGAAAGGACATTAAAAATGTACAGGATATTGGGATGTTGGGGGTGGGTGAGGGGAGGGAGGGGAAGGTGGAGCACAGGGCAGGGATTAGACACAGGATAGTTTGGGTGCTAGGGAGGGGGCAATATACAAGTAGGGAGAGGTGAATGAAAAAACAAAGCAGATGGGAGAACAATTAGACAGGTCTCAATGGGCTAAGTGAGACAGAGGTAAATAATGATATATGCACAACCTGAGAACAACAGGGTTCTGGGATACAGAGATTGAGCCATGGTTGGAATGTGGAAAAGGGGGGAATAATATTAAGATGCTTGGCTGTCTTTTGAATCTTGGTTTTCCTTGCATTATATTATAAAATAGACACTGGAGGGGGAGAGAAAGAATCACCATAGAAAGCTTGTAAGTCCGTCTTCTGCCTATAACTGATTGGAATACCTACAACGTGTCCAGTGAAGGAGGCTTCCTGCGGAGCCTCTGCAATACATAGGTAGAAGCCTGAACCACATCTAGATCTCCAGAGATGGGAAATTTCCACTTGAAAGGACAAGCAGACCAACCTGGAGTGGCTAGAAGAATAGAAGGTATTTCTTGAAAGAAAGACCTACAGAAAAAATACAAAACAACATAAGCAGACCGACTGTTACTACAAGAACAAGCAACTTGCTTGCCCAGAAAACATCAAGGCAAGTGATCAGGTCCCCTCAGTGCAAACCCCCTTCCAAGACTAAGAATCAGTGGGAATACACGCTCTGATTGGTGACCACACTAGACTCCAATAAGGGGAAGTGAGGGAAAAACAGCAATGAAGTGGTGAGCTAAGCCCTACAATGTTCAGTAGACTTCTGTGAACCCAGGTGAAGAACTGGTTGACCAGCACTGTAGCAAGACCGGGGGACTCTTGGGCCCAGAGTCAGTGACATAGCCAACAGAGGACTAGAGTGGAGAGTGACACGTCCAGCTGATAAGAAGAGAGGACATATGCATAAGAACACCCACACTTGCAGACAATACCCACTTATACTGGCTTCAGTGACTGGATGATCAGAGCTCAACCAGAAGTAAAAAGAAGAGAGAAAAAAAGAATAAGAAAAAAAAAGTATTCTCATACAATTTGATGAACTTGACCTACACCTATGGAAGCAGTAGCTCAAAAGAGAGAACAAGTCCTTATAGCAAGAATCATTCCCACCCCCTCCACACACACAGTAGACAGGGATGGGCAACTTGGACATTGGCTACCCAAAATGGGGGAGGGGAGGGGTACAAAGGCAAGAAGTGACTGGCTTACAAACTTTCAAGAGGGAACCTAGATCCAGAGGGCCTGGAGGAAGGTAGAATCTCCAGTGAGTAGTATTCAATCTGACTAGGCAATGAAATGCAGACGGGTCTCTTGTGATACAATAGTGAATCATTGTTATCAGGACTGATTGTAAGGGTCAGAAATGTAAAGGTAGATGTTTTATAGCAAGGAGGGGAGTGATTAGCTTTTCAGTCTAGTAGCGGAGTTCCCTAGGACCAACAAGGGAGAATAGCAGAGAGCGGGACTCTACCCAGAGAATCAGTGATGCCTGAAATGGAGGCAGAGGTGATGACGTGGAGTGATGGAGCAGCTGGAGACTTTAGATCCAGAGAGGGAGAGCGACTGTGTGCTGAAGACCTGGGGGGTACGGGAGAAGGATTGCATGGAGGAGATTGTAACCATGGCAATGAGACGGTATACGATAGAATGAATGTAAAACTAAAGTTCTCCCATGTAAACTATCACATAATTCACAATAAAACATTTTTTAAAAATGTACAGGAAATTCTGGCACTGTTACAGGCAGTGTGGTTCCCAAAACATGTGGCCATTATACACTGCAAAGGGTATCAGTCTGAGTCTGACCCATTTGCCCGAGATAACCAACTAGCTGATACAACGGCAAAGGAAACCGTCCTCCATGATACACCCATGGCCTCTGTACTAATAGCCCTAGTACTCCCCTCAGACTGCTCGTACACCACTGCTGAATGAGAATGGGCCACCTCTGAAAAGAGAGAACTACAGTCAGGATGGTGGATACTACCTGACCGGAGAGTCTTCATTCCTGGCTCAATAGCACCATATTTGGTACAACAGCTCCATGGGTCCACGCACCTGGGAAAAAGAGCCATGGCCGACCTACTGGGGAAAACCTTCTATCTTAACTATTCTACATGCCTAGATGGCCCAGCAATGCAATGTATGTGCAAAAAACAATGCTAAACAGGGACCTGCTGCCCTACCAGGAATTAGGTACAGAGGAACTACCCCAATGGAACATTTTGGAAATTGACTTTACTGAACTTAAGCCAACTCCTTTGGGCTACAGATACTTGTTAGTAGCAATTTGTACCTTTTGGGGATGGGTGGAGATATTGCCCACCCATTCCAAAACAGCCCGTGGCGGCAGGTGGGAAAAGCCAGGAAGTAGTCCAATTATTCCTTAAACAAATCATTCCTAAATATGGGTTGCTCTTGTCAATTGGCTCAGACAATGGGCCAGTTTTTGTTTCTCAGATCTCGCACAACCTTTCTAAGGCCTTGGGCATCACTTGGGAGCTTCATACTGCCTACCATCCTCAGAGTTCAGGACAAGCAGAATGACAAAATGGAATCCTAAAGTCCACTGTTGCTAAATTGTGCCAGGAAACTGGATCCACTTGGTCTAACATGTTGCCCCCAGCCCTACTGCACAGTTGGGGTACTCCTGGGTCTGGTGGGTTTTCCCCTATGTAATATTATTTGGAAGGGCCCTTCCCATTCTTGCTAAACTACCTGCCAACCTGGAGCATGGAGACCTACACATATCCCAACAGCTGCAGGCACTCCAGGAGGTCTTCCACCAAATCTCACAGTGGGTACAGGACTATAATCCCCTCCCTATAGCCACTTTCTGTCATCCATTTCAGCCTGGTGACTTTGTGTATATTAAAAATTGGAAAAGGAGCCCTTGCAACCAACATGGACCAGACCTTGGCAGATCATTCTGACTACCCCACGAGCACTAAAAGTAGCCAGAATAGACACCCGGGTTCACCATTCCCGAGCCAAACCAGCAACCCAAGAACCCTGGACCATTCAGACTATTCAACCCCTGCGCCTCCGGTTCCTTCACCAGAATGCCTCCTCTGTCCGACTAGCCTTGCTCTCCTTTTATACTGTCTAAACTTTCTAGTAACCTTTGCTATTCCACAGCTCCAATACCAATTTCTCTTGACCAGCTACACCACTGGGGCAGCCATCAGCAATATCACCTGGACACCAGACAAACCTACCTTCCTATGTTTTGACCTGTGCAAATTATTTGAATCTCCTCCAGTCCAGACAATGGCCAGCCCCTCGTGGACTCAAAGTCATGGTACCCATAGTGGACACTACTGGGTGGCTCAGGAATACATAACCCATGCCGGGTGTGACATAAACCCTCTGAAATGGGACTCCAGTGAACTGGGTTCTATTTATGCCCATGTAACCAGAATGGACACACTAACTGTAATGAACTAACCCAATACCTATATCCAAATTGGGACTGCGCTGAAATAGGGACATGAACAGGTGGACCAAATGAGACACAATTATTATTCATCTGGCGAGAAACCCCTCCTAAGTCCTGTAACCTAGGCACCTGTAAACCTTTTTCCATCAGCATCATAAGCCCAAAAGACCAATCTTGGTTTCCTAGACAGACCTGAGGCTTATGCCTGTATGTCTACAGATGGGACTCCAGATCCCTTTTCATTATACAACGTCTTCCTATCATCTCTTCCCACTCCCTTTCCCTGGGACCAGAATCAAATATACAAGATTCCATATTTGAGAAACACCCCAAACCCCCATCCACTAACTTTACAGAACCTCACCCAGACTCCTTCAATCCCATTGTATCCCAACCACGACCCCACAAACGTTTACCCCCAAGTCTATTTTTATTACTCCAGGCAACACACTCCCTCCTCAACTCAACGTCCCCTGACCTAGCACAGCATTGTTGGCTTTGTTTAAAGACCAAACCCCCATATTACATAGGTATAGGAACCCAAAGTAATGTAAAACTCAATTCTTCCACGTACTCTGTCACCCTGGTTTCTCTCACTCTGGAATCTATATTGGGAAAAGCCATTTGTCTCCTCTCCCCTAGCACCTCAGCCCCAATCATTTCCCTGGGTGCCTCTGACTTATTGGACATCTGTTCTACTAATATTACTATCAACTCAACAACCTCCTATATTAGCCCACAACACACTTGGTTTGCCTGTTCTGATGGTCTTAAGACTTGCATAACAGGGTCCACCCAAACAGAAATATGTATATTAGTCCATATTTTACCCCAAATTTATGCTTATGGAGGAGAAAAAGGATTTAACCTGATTGAGCCCCCAGGATTATGCTACAAATGTGCCGCCCCTTTAGTAGTCCCACTCCTATTTGGATTATCAGTTACTGGCACTACTGCCCTAGACATGGAGGCCCTTATAAAAGATGACATGGACCTGACCCTACTGTCCTCCAGGATAGACGCCGATTTAAGTCACCTCCAGTACACCATTCAGCTAATGAATGACCAAATTCAATCCCTAGCAGAGGTAGTTCTCCAAAACCTATGAGGCCTAGACCTCCTCTTCCTAGCCCAAAGCAGCCTGTGTGAAGCCTTAGGTGAAGCATGTTGTTTCTATTCTAACTCCTCTGGGGTCACAACTGACATTCTCCAGAAGGTTCGTGAAAACTTAGAAACTTGCCATAGAGAAAGAGAAAACCAGCAAAACTGGTATCAAAGACTATTCAATTGGAGCCCTTGTCTAACCTCATTACTTACAGGAATTTTCTGATACTCACTCTAATATTTGGTTAGGCCCTGTATCTTTAATGCCCTCATTAAATTTATACAATCCCAGATAGAATCTATTAAACTACTTGTCCTCTCTCAGCCATATGAACACCTAGAACAAGAGTACGGTGTAAATTGCTCAATAATTTAAGCTAATGTACAAATAGAGAGGGAAATGTTATATAGCATGACTAACAGCCCCCATTTAAACTAGATATCTGCTATGTCCTTTCAGCCCCACCACACCCTACCCCTTCCACCACCCTATGGAAAAATAATAAATAAACTTCTTACAGAATAACCGTGAATGTCAGAATAACACAAGGACACCTGAACAATCAGGATAAAAACTTAGCCCATCTGTACAAACAAGATAAGTGTTTATTGGTGGGTTTACTCCCACTTACAGGATAAGGGTCTGCTGGAGTTTATTACCCCAAGTAATAAGACAAGTCTGTTTTAACCACTCTGTGTTTCTTGTTGTAAGGAAAAGAAAGAAAGAGACGAATGAGAAAGTCTTGGCTTCAACAGCAGGAAGGTTTATTGAGAGCAAACCTAGGAGGGGGTACTCTTACATCACCAAAGGAGACCAAGAGCCCATCTGTTTTCTTACAGACTGGGGTATTTAAGGTGGTGTGGTCTGGGTACAGTTCTGGTGAGTTTACAATGGGTGGGGGTATAGAAATTTGGTCAGGGGTATGGAGATTTTCCTGAAACCTGAAATTTCCGGGGAGGAGGGTCTCCAGGTGTTAACAAAGACCCAAGCTTCCCTGGAGATCGGGAGCTCAAGCAGGACCCCATTCAGTGTCAATTGGGAATAGTTGCAATGCCATTCTGTTGATCAGGCGCAAGGTCCTTCATTCCAGACTCTTGGTCTTAGGAGGATAGGGGCAGACGTGTCTCTTTGACTGCTTCATGCTGATTTATGGGCGTAGATGGGGTGAGTTTGCAACAGGAGAGTGGTTGCCACCTGATCTTTTGCAACGGCGGTGAGTCAGCCTGCAAGAAATCTTTGGAAATAATTTATTATACAAGGCAGGCATACAGCTCCCGGGCAAAGGAGGAGTAATGGTCCTACAAAGCATAATAACCAAGGGAGGATATTTTGGGTGAGCTAGGAGCTTGGAGCCGCAGCGAGACGTGTAGTGTGGAGCTCCAACAACAACACGGAATATTGGGCCACAAGGCTGTTTAACTGCAAGTTGCGGAAAGCCTCATCTCTCTCACGTAGAGGGCCTGGAGGATTTGAGCTGCTGACCAC
>NW_006409063.1:56803-90990 GCF_000296735.1 Chrysochloris asiatica
GGGATTAAAAACCCGAGTGGACTGCCCACTCGGTGTGCTCGCTAGCCTGTTCATGTATGTACAGCTATGTGCAGGCACCCTCTTGCAAGAGTAAATTTTACTTTGCCAAGGTAATTTAGTCTCACCGAGTGTCTTTTATGCGACATCGGGATTCATTTCTAACAATTTCTCTGAAAATCTGGAAGTCAAAAGTGCTGTTTTCTGGCCACTGACTAATTGCAACCAGGCTATAGTGCAAAAATCAATTAATTATTTTTCAGATTGATTTCTATTAGATATAATTTCTTTAGGTTATTCAGAAGACAGCCTAGAGAGGAGGGGGTGGTTTGCAAGGCCCAGCTCCTGTTTTGGGTGGGTCAAGGAGTCACTGCCAAAGGCGTTGTCTGCCTGAAGGCCTGGAGAGGGTTATGAGCTTCCCTGCACCCTCTGCCAGAAGAGTCCAAGTGATCCTCCGAGGATCAGGGGACGAGGCAGAATCTCCTGGGATCCTCAGGAAAGAGTTCCGGGGGCTGACTTATCTAGACCCAGGAATTTGTGACTGGTGTTGGTTGAGGAAAGATTTGGCAGAATGGCTTCTGAGATCTGGAGCCATGTAAAGAAAAGACAGACTACTTGGAAGTGAGCAGTTAGGGAAAGGAACTTTACAAGAGTTTTGAGAACCACCAGGGGTGCCCTGACCTGGCCTTAAAATCCTCGATAAAAGGTCTGGGATCCCTCATAGTCAGTTGCAGAGGGAGACAGAGAAAGAGAGAAGAGAGAGGAGAAAAGCGGGCTACTCATTCATATGAGCAATCAGAGAAAGAGATCCTAGGGTCAGAAGTTTTGAGAGTTCACTGGGGTGTGCTCCATTCAGACCCTCACAATCCTCCCGGACTGAATCTGCAATCTCTTGCAGTCTGCTGGAGCGAGAAAAAGAGATGGAGAAAAGTGAAGGAGAGCCTGGCTAAATAGCAAGGACAGGTTGGGAGGGGTGGAGTTTAGAATGGGTTAGCTGCATGGGGGATAAGGCCTTTGTGAGGCCTTGCCAGAGGGTGGAATTTAGAAGGAGCTCTGGTAGCGTAGTGGTTACGAATCGGGCTGCGAACCTTAAGGTCAGCGGTTCGAAACTACCAGCCGCTCCGCGGGAGAAAGATGAGGCTTTCTACTCCCGTAAAGATTTACACCCTCGGAAACCCTGTACAGGGTCGCTATGGGTCGGACCCGACTCGATGGCACTTAACAACAACAACAACAACTGGTGGGAATGGGAAATTTAAAACGTAAGGAAAATACACATTTAAGAGAGTTATGGTGGTTGATGGAAAAGGCTTAGACAAAGAGGACCTCGGACCACTTTCTCTTCCGTTGCAGGAATTTCTCTAAATCTCTGAGAATTCCATAATATAAGGTTTTCAAAGCATAAAGAGGTGTTTTGGTTTAATTTCAGATTGTAAATGAAATTTTTTTTTAATTGACCAAGTGACACCCTAATGTGATTTCTTTTTCTGTTTTTGAGATATGGGTTCCCATGATTAAAGGGAAAGGTAAGAAGCGAGTGGACGGGGCACATGAAGTTTCTCTACAGGGCGTCCCAAGGAGAGAAATAATGAGGCCGGACACAGGAGGCCAGAGACAGGAGGGAGAGCCAGAAGAACAACCAGAGCGTCCCCTGTAGTGTTCAAATGGCGGGCCCCTGAGACATATATAAGGAAGGCCTGCTGAGGCCTTACGTCTGTGGTCCAGAGGAGGCATTCTCTAGGCATCTTAGAGAAAACCTCCGGAGGCCAATTTACCTTCCCTGTGGGACCGACTAGAGAGGAATCAGCCGGTGGTGGATGATTGGAGTCAGTCTGGAATATGGTCCTGCGTTTTGCTGGAGCCCAGAAGTTAGGAAGGAGAAAAGGGAGACAGCTGCCCAGACAGGTGACCAAAGTTGTGAACGCTGCAAGTCCCTTTAGAAGCTACCGAAGAGTAGCCCCCGACAAGCCTCCTCAATTGGACTTGGTTTGCTCACAACTCTGAGATGTCTCAGAATGCAAAGTAAATCTCACGTAAGGATTCGCCGGTCTAGCGCGCCTTAGATCATGAGGAGAGGAAGAGAAGAGGGTGTGGGGCAAAAGGGCAAAGGCAGAATCCACCAGGGAGCTTCGGCCTACTCTCCAGGACCCCACGTTGGGTGCCAAAATGTAAGGAAAAGAAAGAAAGAGACGATTGAGAGAGTCTTGGCTTCAACAGCAGTAAGGTTTATTGAAAATAAACCTGGGAGGGTTTACGTCACCAAAGGAGACCAAGAGCCCATCCGTTCTCTTACAGACTGGGGTATTTAAGGTGGTGGGGTCTGGGTACAGTTCTGGTGAGTTTACAATGGGGGGGGGAAGGATAATGGAGATTTGGGCAGGGCTATGGAGATTTTCCTGAAACCTGGAATTTCCAGGGGAGGGGGGGAGGGTCTCCAGGTATAACAAAGACCCAAGCTTCCCAGGAGATCAGGAGCTCCAGCAGGACCCCATTCAGTGTCAATTGGGGATAGTTGCAATGCCATTCTGTTGATCAGGCGCAAGGTCCTTCACTTGTATAAAACCCTGTTCCCCTCCCTAGATCCAGAGGGTGTGGAGGTAGGTAGAATCTCCACTGAGCAGTATTACAATCTGTCTAAGAGGGGGTTATGAAATGAAATGCAGATAGGTCTCTTGTGATACAATAGTGAATAATTGTTATCAGGACTGATTGTGAGGGTTGGAAATGTAAAGGTAGACGTTTTGTAGCAAGGAGGGGAGTGATTAACTTTTCAGTCTAGGAACAGATGTCCCTGGGACCATCAAGGGAGAAGAGTGGAGAGCGGGACCCCACCCAGAGAAGCAGTGATGCCTGAGATGGAGGCAGAGATGATGACGTGGAGCCATGGAGCAGCTGTGGACTTTAGACACAGAGAGGGAGAGGGGCTGTGTGCTGATGACAAGGGGTGGGGGGAGTGAGGGAGTGGGGGGTGGGGGGCAGGCTTGTAGTGTATGAGGGGATTGTAACTGTGGCAATGAAAGGATAGAGGATAGGATGAATGTAAAACTAATGTTCTCCTATGTAAACTATCACATAATTCACAATAAAACATTAAAAACAACAACAAAAAACTAAGCACCAGCAGGAGACTGTAATCATTGCAATGAAACGAAATAAGATAGGATGAATGTAAAGTTAATGTCCTCCCATGTAAACTATCACATAATTCACAATAAAAACTTAAAAAAAAACAAAAACAAAAAACCCTGCTCCCCTTCTCACTTGGGGGTCAGTGTGATTTGGGCCTTAGCTGAGACTCTGGGCACTGTCAATAAATTTTGGAGTTGAGTTCTTTCTGACTCAAGCTGCCCCAACATGGGGACCCCCTAAGGAATCCTGATGTGGCGCTGTGGATTAATGCGCAGGACAGCAAGTCGGTTTGACCCACAGGCCTTTGGTTCAGCTGCTCCTCGGAAACCCTACACAGGGTCGCTAGGAGTCGGAAGTGACTCAACGGGACTTTGGCGCCAAGGGATAGGTGAAAGGTTTGTGGACCCCTGAGGTCCGTGGCGGGGAAGATTGGGTGAAGGCTTTGAGGGCAAAAACTGATCAGGATGGAGGGCCTGAGGACCCCCTGCTGATCACTTCGACGAGGTGGACGATTTGAGAATTCCCAACCAACGGAAATAGGGTTGACCCAGACTCGGTTGAGTTCCCGGAACGCGCGGGCAGCGGAACTCCCCGCCGCAGTTACCCAAGAGCCGGAGGGTAGACACTGAGACGCCAAACGTGGCCCGCCGAACCGGAAGTAGGATTTTAGGTAGGCAACGGCCCCGGGAGCTGAGTAGGCGCGGGAGCTACTCCTGGTCTACGGGTGAGTGGCGGGTGGCGACCGGGATCGCCGGGAGATGGGAAACGTAAACTTTTACCGGACATGTTTCCGAGGATGATGAAGGGCGGGCGCTAAAGGTTCCTGAGCCGTGTCTTTGCATTCTCGCTGCCTCTCCCTGGCGGGGCGACCCTCTATCGGACCTTGCTGTGAGAGTGCCCACTCAGCGCCGGTGAGGAGCGGGCGCTGAGTGTGCACTCTCCATCGAAGCCTCCCACAGCTGTTTGAGGTGTAGTTTGTTGGCCCAGGCGGTGCAGCGGTCATGGCTCCCGGGCCGCGAGTAGGGCTTGAGGACGCCTCGGCGTGGTTCTCCATAATAAAGCAGGGAGGGAACTTGTGTGAACAAATGAGGTAGAATCCGGGAGCTCGAGTTACCGAGGTCTAAAAAGACGGTGATGCCCCCCGTCTTGCCTCTTTATCAAGCTCTGCCTTTGGGAACGTTAAGAAGCCTGCGGTTCCTAGAGTCTTAGCCAGGGCAATACAGAATACTAGGAGGCTTCAAAAAGTTCTTGCGGGGGAGGGGGCCTGGAATGAAAAAATAATAGAATTTTCCCACACACTTTTGAAACCCCCTTAAAGAGGTCACCTAACAGTAGTTTGAATGCTACTGAATTTAAGATTCCTAGTGGTTAGATCAAAACACTGCAACGCCTAGTGATAGGCTTGTGTCACATTTTAGAGCAAGCTCAGTTTAAGACGAAGGGCTTGGGAAATGAGCGTTGCTCTCACGCTTTCCCAGAATCCAGGGGTTTTGGTAATCAGGAAATCCAAGAGCTGTCAATGTTGTTCGAGCCACTTCCAGCGAGGCCGCCACTCCTGAGCTCTGGTTTGTAAGACACTGGCAGGAAAGACAATTTTTTATGTCTACCATGTGCCTTTCATTAGTGGGATGGTTGTGAGAGTTGACAGAGTTATAACAGACTCACTTCCCTTTTTAATTCACTGTCTGTTCACCGGTTTACAGCCGTGGTTGGGTTTGTTTGTCTTTAACACCTCCTTTGTTGTTGTTGTTGCTGTGGAGTTGGCACTGATCCACGGTTACCTTATGTCTGAGAGGGTTTCACAAAGTTCCTGGAAAATTCCATTATCTTTTCATTCCACTTTTCCATGGAAACCCTAAGGAGCAATTCTCTGTCGTGTGTTCTTAGGTACCTTCGAGTAAGTGCAAAACAGAACAAAACACTGCGCTGTCCTGTGCCATCCTCACAATTGTTGCTACACTTAAGCCATTGTGCCAATCCATCTTGTTGGGGATCTTCCTCTTTTTCACTGACCCTCCACTTTACCAAGCTTGATGTCCTTCTCCAGGGAATGGCCCCTCATGATATGTCTGAAATATGTCTTGCCATCCTGACTTCTAAGGAGCACTCTAGCTATACGTCTTCCAACACAGATTTGTTTGTTCTTTGGGCAGTTCATGATACTCTCAATATTTTTCTCCAGCACCATAACGCAAATGAATTAATTCTATGGTCTTCCTTATTCATTTTCCAACCTTCACATATTCATGAGGCTATTGAAAATATCATGGCTTGGGTCAGGTGCACCTTGATCTTCAACATTTTAAAGAGATCTTGTGGAGCAGATTTGCCAAATACATCGTTTGATTTCTTTACTGCTGTTAGCATGAATGTTCATTGTGGATCTAAGCAAAATGAAGTCTTTGACAACTTCAATCTTTTCTCTATTTATCATGATATTACTTATTGGTCCAATTGTGAGGATTTTGGGTTTTTTTTACATTGAGGTGCAGTCTATACTGAAGACTGTAGTCTTTGATTTTCATCAATATGTATTTGAAGTCCTCTTTGCTTTCAGCCAGCGAGGTTGTATCATCTGCATATTGAATGTTGTTAATGAGTCTTTCCTCCAACCCAACTGCCATGTGCTTCTTCACATAACCCAGTTAGTTGGATTATTTGCTCAGCACACAGACGGAATAAGTATTGCCTCTTGATCTATGTACAGGGTCCTTACGAGCACAATCTGGAATATCCATTTCTAGCAGTGATTTCCCTAGTTTGTCATGATACATACTCAAAGGCTTTTGCGTAACCGATAAAGCACAGGTAAACACCTTTCTGTATTCTGTTTTCAGCCAAGATCTATCTGACAGCAATGATATTCTTAATTCCACACCCTTTTCTCATGCCAGCTTTAATTTCTGGCAGTTCCCTCTCAATGTACAATCGCAGCTGTTTTTGAAATATTAAAAAATTATTCTGCAAAATTTTACTTGCATGTGATATTAATGATATTATTTGATGATTTTCTCATTCCATTGGGTCACTTCTGTTTTGTTGTTGTGAAGTGCCATCGAGTCGTTTCCAACCCATAGCGACCCTGTATAGGGTTTCCAAGGAGCAGCTGGTAAGCTTGAACCACCGACCTTGCAGTTCAGACGGCTTCGCAGTCTGGTGCATTAACCCACAGTGCCACACCAAGATTCCCACCTCTGTTTAGAATGGGCTTAAATATGGATCTCTTCCAGTAGGTTGGCCAGGTAACTATCTTCCAAATTTCTTCGCATAGATAAGTGTCTCCAGTGCTTCAACAGTTTGTTGAAAGATTTCAGTTTGTGTTCATCAATTCCTGGAACCTTGTTTTTTACCTGTGTGCAGCGTGAACTTCTTTCAGTACCATTGGTTCTTGATCAATACTACCTCTTGAAATGGTTGGACATCGACTTTTTTTTTGGGATACAGTGACTGTGTATACTTTCTATCATCTTTTGATGTTTTCTGTATCATTCAATATTTTGCCCATAGAATCCTTCAAGATTTCAAGTTGGGTCATAAATTTTTACTTCAGTTCTTTCAGTTTGAGAAATATCGAGCGTGTTCTTCCCAGGTCTTTGCACATTTCATTTTAATACTTGACTTTGTCTTCTAAAGCTGCCCTTTGAAGTTTTCTGTTCAGCTCTATTACTTCCTCATTTCTTCTATTTACTTTAGCATCTCTGCACTGGAAAGTAAATTTCAGAGTTTCTTCTGATAATCTATTTTGATCTTTCTTACTTTCCAGTTTTTATAATGACCTTTTGCTTTCTTCCTATACAATGTTTTTGATGTCATCCCACAACTCTTCTGGTCTTTAGTGTCTAATGCATCAAATTTGTTCTTGAGATGGTCTCTAAATTCAGATAGAATATATTCAAGGTCATATTTTGACTCTTGTGGACTTGTTTTAATTTTCTTCAGCTTTAGCCTGAACTTGCATATGAGCAGTTGATGGTGTGTTCCACAGTCTGCCCCTGGCCTTGTTTTGGCTAATGGTATGGATCTGATGGTATGAGCTTTTCTACTGTCTTTCACAGATATGTAGTTAGTTTGATCTCTTTGTATTCCATTCATGTGTATACTCATTTTTTATGTTGTTTTTAAAAGATATTTGCAATGAATAAGGCATTTTTGTTCTTTTTAGGTTGTTAGAAATCACAGCAACCCTGTATAGGGTTTCTGAGGAGCGGCTAGTGAGTTTAAACTGCTGAACTTGGGGATCAAACTGATCTTGTGGTCTATGGCTTAGCCTACAACTCCAGACCAAGACACTGAATAAGTCATTGTTGTTGTTGTTAAGTGCCATTGAGTCTGTTCTTACCCCTAGCAACCTTGTAAAGGGTTTCTGAGGCGTGTGTGGTGCGTTCGAACCGCCTACCTTGAGACACAAACCAACTTTGCAGTCCAACTCATTAACCCACAGCACCATACCAGGACTCCATGAATAAGTCATTAGTCTTTCAAAATTCTGTCATGGGGTCTCTAGCATAATTTCTATCACCAAGGCCATATTTTCCAACTACTCATACTTCCTCTTTGTTTCCAGCCTTCACATTCCAATCACCAGTAATTAATTATCAGTACATCTTGATTGCATGTTTGATCAGTTTTAGACTGAAGAAATAGGTAGAATTCTTCCATTTCATCATCACTGTCTTTAGTGGTTGGTGTGTTAATTTGAATAATAGTGTTATTTATTTCCCTCCTTTGTTGGCTATCACAGACAGTACTGTACTTCAAGATAGATCTTTAAATGTTCTATTTGATGATGAATGCTGCTCCATTCCTCTTGAATTTGTTGTTCCTAGCATAGCATACCATATGATTATTGCACTGAAAATGGCCAACATTTCAACTCACTAATGCCTAGGATATTAAACTTTATGTTCCATTTCATTGTTGACAACTTCCAATTTTCCTAGATTCATCATCTGTACATTCCGTGTTCTGATTAGTAGTGGATATTTACAGCTGTTTTTCCTCAACACTGTACTCCATTCTCGTCATCATAGTCACCTCTACTATGAGGAGGCAGTTTTTCCCCAGTGGTGTTTTGAGTGCTTTCCATTATGAGGGACTTATCAGCCAGCATTGTATCTGACACCATTCCACTGCTCTTCGTAAGGTTTTCAACAGTTAAACATTCAGAGGTGGTCTTCTCTCCATCTTCTTAGTCTGTCTTAGTCTGAAAGCTCTGCTGAAACCTGACCACCATGATACCAGTGGCATTACTTACAGAATCACAGTAACATGCAAGCCACCACAGTATACAAGCTTATAGACAAGTGGTAGTCTCTGTACTGTAGGGTTGCTATAAATCGAAATCCACTTGAAGGAAGAGGGTTAAGTGTCTGTTCCTTCCCATGTTCGTCACATCCGGACTTAAACAACAACAAATTTATTGAGAATACCTAAACTCACCCTCTAAATATAAAAATAAATACAGTGCACCATTATAAAAATATGCATGACACCAACCATACCTCCTACAACACTCTCCACTCTACTGGGTTCAATAATTCATTGCAGTGGCCACACAGGACTCAGACACCATATTCAGAGTTAAGAGGTTTAATAGGAAAGTTAACAGGTTACAATTTAGGGTCAGAAATGCTCAGGGCACTATTGTTCCAGTCAGCTGCTGATAAATGCCCGTAGGACACACCACACTGCCATAAGTTTCGGCCTGAAGACACTGCTCTGGCTCCATAGGTCAGCAAGCCTAGCTTTCCCACTTAAGTGCCTGGAAGCACCCCACTCTGCAAGCAAGCTTTCTGCCCAAAGTCATTCAGCTTTACTTGCTCTTTGGGCTGGAAAGTCCACTGCTTTGTCTCATGCTTTGGTTCTTGGTTCTGCTTCTCTGTCACTCCTCCAGTTTCCATTTTGTGATCTTGAGTCAATGTGCAGGGATCTCAGAGTCCAAATCTTATTTGGTAGCAAGATTCCCCCACCACCACCCCAATTCTGAGATGGCTCATTTTATACCCATCTTGGAGTTTCAGGTTTTTATAATTACACTTAACTCTGTTAACATTCACAGCTGAGTAGTCATCCTATCAGTATCTTCTCCCACCTTCTCTTACCCAGACTTCAGCAGGGCAAAAATATTGTTTGGTGGGAGTTATAAACTGTGGCTAGAAGAGACATTAAGTAATTCACTATACCACACCTATTAAAAATTATATTAACAGAATAATTTAGAGAATATGCTGATATCATGTTCCTACTTCTTTTGAGTAAAAAACTCATTGCTTACCAGTTAGTTTCAACTAATAGATACCATATTGTTATTAAGTGCCGTCGAATCGGTTCTGACCCATAGCAACCCTGTATAAGGTTTCCGAGGATTGGCTAGTGAGCTTGAACCGCCAACCTTGTGGTTCAAACCAACTTTGCAGTCCAGTGCATTAACACACAGAGCCACACCAGGACTCCATTGGCCCTATAGGACAGCAGAACTGCCCAAGAACCATTGCTTTTAAGGAAGTTTTGTTTTTGTTGCCTTCTTTTTTTTTCTGATCCATGCTTTATTAACAGAAAGCCAGCATTCTGGAGGATGGGAGAATAATTCTCAAGACAGTCCTGTCCATTACCAAGAGCAGGGTAAGTTACATTTGAATGTACACTTAATCTATTTTAACATCAAGATAGCATTCTTTGGGAAATGGAAACAATAAATCAATAAACTTCCTCAAACACTCTACCTTTAGGGTCTTAGCTGAGATAACTATTTGGGTGGGTATAAGCACTTCCTATTCTCCTTGTCCTGTTCTGTTTCTAGAACCATATGGTCATCTTATCCAGTTTTTAAACTTCCTCATTTGCAGGGTCCTCATATGAGACCTAATGAATAAACCGACTCCATTTTGTTATATCGGTAGATCATGCTATCATTCCTCACTCTGATTTTTAGATTTCATTTCTACAAAATTTGCTTCAGTTGAAAATAGTTTCTTTGATCCCAAGCATTATTTCTTGAATTAAAAGAACTAAGCTTAGGTCATGAAAAACAAGTTTTACAAAGGTCAGTATAGTTAGCTGAGCATTGAATACAAAATAAACTTTGACCCTCACTTTTAACATGGGTAGCTACTTTAGGTAACTAAGACAACTAACTTTCATTATCTGCTCTAAAGAAGGCTTTACACTTTGGTGATGGTCAGAGAGGTGGCATTAAGGGTCTTTACCATTGTACAGGCAAGTCTGTTGATTTTCACATTTAGGGTCAAGAACATAGCAAGCATTACAAAAAGGGGTAGGGTCACATGCTCAGCTGGGCTGAACTAATATCAATCAAATGGAAATCAAGTGAGGGGTGCACTAGCAATGAGGTCTACCAGTCAGGTCCTGTTTCTGAGGTAGGAAGGTAGTGAGTCTTCCAAATGTCTAGGGCCCTTACTTCCCCTATCCTGCCCCAGTAAAGCTAGTGGGAATGTAGGAGAAAGCCTTAGTTCCACTGATGAAAAACTACCCTGCTGGAGCTGTGTTACAGAAGTACTAACTCCAGTGAGACAGGAGATAAAACGATTTTTCAACTTCAACATATAATCCCCCTTCAAACAGAAATCAGACGCATTCATTACATGCTTGCCCAGGTATATCTAAACATTTTCATCCTGGCGATAGGGGATTAAATCTGAGTATCCAACCCATAGTAGGAGAAAGAAGATTAATATAGCCTTAATCACAGCTTGAGATCGAAGGAAGTATTCATGATCCAATGTTGTCCAAGATTTTTCTTGACTCATGTGTGGTGAGTCCAGGTCTTGAGGCCTGTGAGTTTGAGAGCAGTGGATAGTCTAAGAACCAGTCCACTTCTCTAACTGGGAGTCAGGTCCGTCTTTCCATATTTTGAGCCGAACAGGATTTCCAAGCTGAAAGTGGTGAAGGTTACCTACCTCTAGTGGCCTTTAGGAAAACAATAATGGCCCGAGACTTCTTATGCTCTCAGCTGTTGCATACCTTGAGGTAGATTCATGCCAATTGCACTGCTGAATTTCTGCAATTTTTTTCTAATACCGGGTGCAGGGAAGGCTGTGGGGTCTTGGAGCATGATCGCCAGAAATGATGCCAAACTGAATCGAGGATTTGCCACCTGTCAGTGTAGTCAATCACAGAGACAGGGAGAGATCCGATCCAAGCTTTATTAACAGAAAGCCAGAAGTTTGGAAGACAGGAGAATAATTTCTGAAGACCGTCCTATCCATTACCAAAAGCAGGAGCATTATATAGGGTAAGTTACATTTGGGTGTCTGTTTAATCCATTTTTCTCTTGCCTTCCATTTTGAAATTGGAAGTATACCATAAATAATATAAAAGGAGCTCTGGTGATGCTATAGTTAAAGCCATTCAGCTGCTAACCTTGTTGGGTTTTTTGGTTTTTGTTTTTTAATTCTATTGTGATTTGAGGGAAGGTTTATAGACCAAATTTGTCTTCCATGCAACAATTCATACACATTTTGTCCCGTGCTATTGATTTCAATCCTCACAATGTTATAGCACTCTCCCTATTCCCTCCTTGTATTTTCCGTTTCCATTCATCCTTTTTTCCTATCCCTTCCTTCCTTCTGAGCATTATTCCTGGGCAAATGCTGCCCTTTGATCTAGTATGGTTGGTTGGTTGTTCTAAGAAATACATACTTCCCTGGTATTGCTTTACCCTGTAGGTCTGTCTCTGGAGCTCCAGTGGTGCTGTAGGATAAGTATTGATGTAGGATAAGTATTGAACTGCTAACTACAAGATCAGTAGTTCAGACTCAGCAGCCACTCCACAGAGAAAGACAGGGATTTCTGCTCCATTAAATATTTCCAGCCTTGGAACCCCTATATGGGGGTCACTATGAGTCAGAATCAACTTGATAGCAGTGGATTTTTTGTTTATAGGCTGTCTGAAGGGTGGCTAAGGGCCATAGTCTTAGAGGTTCCACCAGTCTCCATCAGACCAGTAAATGGAATCTTTTTATATGATTTTTCACTTTGTTGACAAGGTCAAATTTATGAGTTACCCATGAGAGGTGGAGTGGGAATGGCCAAAAGACCTTGAGGGTTTCCTGGGGGACCTGGCTTGGGCACCTGCATTTTATCCCAGCACATCCTAAAGCTCAGCCCAGGTGGAGGGCCCCCTCTTAGCCCTATGGGTCATCTGGACCAATGTTGTCCATGTGCTCTCCAGAGATGAGACCACTTGTGTAGAAGAATGAGTTCTGACAAAAGGGCCAGCAGCCACCCCATTTATTAAGACCCATTTGTTCTTCCCAGCATGGACATGAGGACAAAATTGACCTGAGGTAATTGGGGTATTCTCCAAACCAAAAATCCAAACTCATTAGTGTAGTCAATTCTGACTGCAGTGACTCTATATGACAGAGTAGAACTACCCCATAGGGTTTCCAAGACTGTAATGTCTACAGGGGCACCCTGGTGGTACACTGAATAAGCACTTGACTGCTAACCAAAATGGTTGGTAGTTGGAATCCACCTGCCACTCTGTGAAAGAAAGATGTCTCCTTCTCTAAAGATTAACTTGTTGAGTAGTTTAGATGTCTTCAAGTGTTTCTAATTGATTTGTCTTGCAAGGGAATTTTTGTGTGTCTGATTTGTGTTAGTGGAGGGGTTTGGTTGGCAATGTGGCTCTATGCTGAGTGTCTTCTTGTCTTCTCTGTAGGAATCAGCATTGGCAGAGGTGCTGCCGGCACATGAGTAGCCCCTGAACACTCTCCTTGCCATTCACCAGAAGCCAGGGTGTTGCAGCATTAAGACAAGATGAAGACTGTGCTCATGGTTGCAGAAAAGCCATCTTTGGCCCAGTCCATCGCCAAAATTCTTTCTCGAGGTAGGCAGACCAAGCCACTGCCGCATACTGCATTATCCCCTTGATTGCTTGTGTATCAGACTAGTGTGATCTATAGGGTTGTCATTAGCTGATTTTTGGATGTCAGTCTCAGGCCTTTCTTCCTTGTCTGTCTCAGTCTGGAAATTCTGCTGAAACCTATACAGCATCATAGCAACATGCAAGCTTCCACTAACAGCTGGTGGTAGCTGCACATGAGGTGAATTGAATGTGAATTGTAACTGGGTCTAGTTTATGGAAGACAGGAATCCTACCATTATGCTACCACCTCAGATGCACACTAGCCTGTACTTAACAATTTTGGTCTGTATGCCTGGTCGTTTCTTCCCAAAGTGTGATTTCACTGCCAGGAAGATTCAGGACAGGTCAGCAGACACTAGTGCGGCTCCTTGGAGGGAGTCATTGTCTTGCCCCAGCATGTGACCTGTCCACATTGCAGGACTAGGTCCCCGAGAGAACAGGGTCCACTTAACAGTGTAGTAGAGGTACAAACAGGTGACTGATCAGGTTGGGCCACAAATCATAGAACCTAGCTGGAGAGGACTAAGGCAGAAAAGGAAGTTAGGAGGAAGAAGGCACAGCCCAGTAGTCACTGGCACCGTAACTACTGAGCATGCACCACTGTCCCCAGGACTGCACTCTACTATGGCTACAGTCACTAACCCTCACAACCCCTACACCTTTCCATCACTTGGGTGAAGCCAGTGGACCATTTCCTAGCCTCTTGCATTCCTGTACACCAGAGAACTGGCTTCCCCTCGTCATACTTTGGCACTGGATTATTTGGTGATGTCCTATGTTCCTTCATATTTTGGGCTTCCCTGCAAACAAGAAGGGCATCTGTGTCGTTGGTACCAGAAACAGTAGACATCTGCCCTAGCCTCACCTTGGGGAAAGGACCCCAGTACAGTAGGTTGAGAAGCCAGGGTGCCAGAGGGGAAAGGAAGTGGGATGTGTAGTCCCAATCCCCAGAGCAAACACTATGGGACTTAATAACCAGGGGGTCCTCAGTGATGGTCAGGTGAAGGGAGTAAACTGGAATCAAGAGTGTAAATGGAGAAATGGAACCAGGCAACCTAGGGAAGAGGTGGAATGAGTGATCTTACTTTGTAGGGATGATAATCAATGACATGAAGCAAACTATGTATGAATCATTGAATGGAAAACTGATCTGCAAACCTTTACTCAATTCACAATAAACATTCCAAAAAAAGGTGTGCAGAGTAGCAAGGGAACCAAGTATCTGCTCTTCTGAGGAGGTCTGGGGCAGCTTGCTCCCAGGCGCCGCATCATAAACAGTGACCTCTCTAACTGAGAAGGAGATCAGCAACCACTCTGGGACAAAAGGACTGGCCTGATCCTCTGCAAGTGGGCTGACCCTCTGCAGCATCCAAAGCATGGCCAGGGCCATGTCACCATGAGTTTCTCCTCACCAGGGACCATGGCCTCACACAAAGGGCTAAATGGAGCCTGCTCTGTCCACGAATATACAGGGACCTTCGCTGGCCAGCCCGTCCACTTCAAGATGACATCTGTCTGTGGTCATGTGATGACCCTGGATTTTCTGGGTGAGGCCCCTGTCTTTCTCTATCCTTCAAAGGACCCTGCATGTTGTTCTCTGGAGGGCTGGGTGGGAGAGCCCTGAGAGAGCTGTGGAACTGAATAGTTCTATCCAGAGTCATAAGTCCTGAGGCTGGTAGATCAGAGAGCAGGGCCTCAGACTCCCTGATGCACCCTTCTGTCACTGCATGGACCCCTCCTGTAAAGATACAGGTGGTGGTGCCCAACTCGGTAGGAGCCCTGGCCAAGTTCCTGCTAGCATGGCTGAAGTCTTCTACCCTCATTCATTCATGTCCACAGGAGGGACAGGCAAATGGCTCCTGGGTCTAGAGAAAAGGCCCCTGGTTGATACCCTGTGCTCTGGCTTCTAACCTGACAGCTCTGACCAGGGACCAGGGACCCATAACTGGGCCTTTGCAAATTTCCAAGTCTTGTGGATAAGTGCCATCAACCCCTCAGGGTTGGCTGAGGATTCAGTATGAAGAGGAAGGTAGTATTCTGGGCACAGAGTTTGGCACATGAGTTGCCTCAGTGGTAATTCTTATTGCTCAGTGACAATAGCAGCAATGGTTGTGTGACCAGGTATTGGGCCTCAAGCTATAGCACCAACTGACAAAGTGCGGAGCCAGAATTTGAACTTGACTCTAGGCAACTCCACTGTCCTGGGCTGTAAGAAATGGGCCTAAATGAAAGTCAGAGGGCTAAGCAAGAGCCTGATGTTACTTGCAGCAGAAGTAGCTGCATATGAGGCCCAAAGAGTTTGATTTTACATGGGATTGACTGAGCACCTGCTGTAGACTAGACACAGTTGGCATACTAGATTGTTACAGGAAACCCAGGTTGGGAGAGAAGGCACAGCATGAGCATGAGTGGTGTAATTAGGTGCCCTCGCAAAGGAAACAAATCCTAAGGGACAGTGCTTCTATCCTAAGGGACAGTGCTTCTAACCACAGAAAAAATCCAGAGATGAGGTTATTAGCAGCAGGTCTTTCCCAGAGTGCTCTGGGCTCTTAGGGTGGCTCTGAGGTAGAATGTGGGCCCAGCAGGGGAACAGAGGAAGTTGAAGACTTCCTGAGCTCACATCCCAGCTCTGCCTCCAGCTGTCTGACTAACCATGGGCCTATAGCTCTCCAAGCCTCTCCTTGTTTGAGAAATGATTATGACTTTGGAGAGTGAACCTGAGCTATGTGACTCCAGTATCATTGTGGTGCTACTTGCAGGAAAGTACAACAAGTGGGACAAAGTGGATCCCGCTGAGCTATTCAGCCAAGCACCAACAGAGAAGAAAGAAGCCAACCCCAAGCTGAACATGGTGAAGTTCCTGCAGGTATGTGGGCCAGAGCCATGAGACAGAGTGGGGAAAGGTCCCTACCTACCTTCACTCAGACAGAACAGTCCATGTATCCTTCTCCCACTGTGGACCAGTTTTAGTTGCTATCTCATCAACTCCAACTAATGGCAACCTGGGTATGTTAAAGGAAAAGCTTATGTTTCATGGTTTTTAAATAGCTGAGTATTTGGTAGTAGATTGCCTGGCCTTTCTTTCAAGGTGCCTCAGGGTCAACTGAAACCCCCATCCTTTAGGTTAACAACTGAGCATGCTAATGTTGGCACCATCCAGGGACAACCCATCTTAGACAGGAAGCCTCTATGTCAACACCCCTGGCTGGCCTGTGAGCCCCCTCCAGGACCACTCTTCCCCGCCACTATCAGGGACCTAGCACCTGTCACCCCATCTTAGAGAATAGGAGTTCTACTTTCAGATAGCGAGTTCGTTTTCATCATAGAAAACTGGAAAAACAAGTAAAGTCTAAAAGAGCTACCATTGTCACAAAACTCAAGATGAGCCCTGTTGCCATTGCAGCCTGGTTCATTTCAACCCTTTTTCTATGCAGAGTTTTTCAGGGATAGGATCATATTGCATAGTTTTGTGTTCTGTTTTTTTTTTTTTTTTAAATCTAAAACACAACAATTCTGAACTCAGTTCTGAATGGAGCATCTTGGAGCCTGCACTGAGCACACCATTTATTACAAGTTGCCATTGAGTGTATCACAATTACAGCTCACAGGCATCAGGGTGGAACTGTGCTCCGTAGAGTTTTCAGTTACTAATGTTTCAGAAGTAGATCGCCAGGCCTTTCTTCAAAGGTGCCTCTAGTGGACTAAAACCTCCAACCTTTCTGTTAGCACAAAGCATGTTAACTGGTAACCATCCAGGGGGTCATAATCCTTTTAATGAGGCTCCAGCCTTGGGCTCTGGTTTGCTGCCTGTCCTAGAGAGGGCCTGAACTGTCAACTGGCTTTGCTGGGGCATGGGTTTGAGGGACCTGTCACCTGCTGACACTGTGCCATGCAGGTGGAGGGTCGGGGTTGTGACTACATCGTACTATGGCTGGACTGTGACAAAGAGGGCGAGAATATCTGCTTTGAGGTGAGTATGTCTGTATTTCTCCTCACATCAAAGCATACTACCTGCCCCAAACTGACTCAACATTACTTTCCCTAGAACACAGTAGGGAATAAACCAAGTTGATGTGAAAATTCTATCCTTGATTTACAACAACAGCAGCATAGGAGTCTTGGTATGGTGCCATAGGATAAGCACTCTACCTCAAGGTTGGTTTGAACTACAAGGTCAGTGATTCAAACTCACCAGCCGCTTCTTGGAAACTCTATACAGGGTTGCTATGATTCAGAACTGACTCAACGGCACACAACAACATACGATCTTAACAGGCAGTGGTTAAGGGTGACTATACTCATTCTGTGGGTAGTGTAGATGAAACAAACATTTCAGACCGATATAGGAGGGGGTGTTCAGAGTGGGGCTATCGTAAGAAGAAGGTTGCTTTTCAGAGTCCCGGGCCCAGTGTGACACCTCTCCTGCAGTGTGCCTCATCTCTCTCACCTCCCACCTTGCCTTCCCTCCTCCAGCTTACCCCCATCCCTACAAGGAAGAAGGGACAGCTTCCTGTGAGTACCCAGGCCCTGCTGAGTCACAATGCCATTCCCAGACTAAGACTGATCTCCTCACTTGGTGCCTTCATGCTGGTACCTTAACTGTGGCAGTGTAACTCTGTGCCCCCACTTACATCCTGGCATACCTCATATTCAACATAGTCACACCTTCACACACACACACAGGCTGACAGACCCTCATACCTAACATACAGACTGGACACCCTCATACTTACACAGACTGGCTCACCTTCATACCTCATGCACACATAGGCTAGCACACCCTTACACTCACAGAGAGGTTGATTGTTGTTAGGTGCTGTTGAATAGGTTCCAACTCGTAGCAACCTTATGCAAAACAAAGAAACACGGCATGGTCCTTCACCATCCTCACCATCGTTAAATTTGAACATTGCTGCTGCCACTGCCACTCCATCTCATTGGAGATCTTCCTCTTTTCCGCTGACCCCATACTTTACCAAGTATGATATGCTTCTCAGGGTCTGGTCGTTCCTTATAATATGTCAAAAGTATGAGAAGTCTCACTATCCTGGCTTCTAAGGAACATTCTGGCTGTACTTCCAACACAGGTTTGACTGTTTTCTAGCAGTCCATGGTACTTTAATATTCTTCTCCAACATAATAGCTCAATTCTACGGTCTTCTTATTCATTGTCCAACTTTCACTTACATGTGTTGCTGTTGTTATGTGCTGTGGAGTCCGTTCCGACACATAGCAACCCCGTACAGGGTTTCCGAGGCAGTAAATCTTTACAGGAGCAGAAAACCTCATCTTTCTCCCGCAGAACAGCTGGTAGTTTCGAACAGCTGACCTTGAGTTTAGCAGCCCGATTCGTAACCACACGCTGCCAGAGCTCCTTTCTTATAAAATAGCTTCTCTGGTTATTTGCTCAGCATACAGATTGAATAAATATGGTGAAAGAATAAAACTCTGGCATACACCTTTCTTGATTTTAAACCATTCCGTGTTCCTTTGTTCTGTTCAAATAACTGCTTCTTGGTCTATGTACAAGTTCCTCATGAACACAATTAAGTGTTTTCGGAATACTCACTCTCCACAACGTTGTCCATAGCTTGTCATGATCCACACAATCAAAATCCTTTGCATATGCAATAAAACACAGGTAAACATCTTTCTGGTATCCTCTGCATTCAGCCAAGATCCATCTGATGTCAACAGTGATAGCCATCATTCCACGTTCTTGTTTAAATCCAGCTTGAACCTGTAGCAGCTCCCTGGCAATGTGCTGTTGCAGCCATTTTTAAATTATCTTAAGCAAAATTTTACTTGCATGTGATATTAATGATATTGTCCAGTGATTTTCACATTCCATTAGGTCACTTTGAAATGGGCACAAATACGGATCTCTTCGATCAGTTGACTGTGTATCTGTCTTCCAAATTTCTTGTCGTAGATGAGTGAGTGCCTTCAGTGCTACATCACATTATTGAAAGATTTCTGTTTGTATTCCATCAATTCCCACTGCCTTGCTCTTTGCCAGTGCCCTCAGTACACTTTGAATTTCTGCCTTTAGTACCTACCATTGGCTCTTGATTATATGCTATCTCTTGAAATGGTTGAACATCAACTATTTCTTTCTGGTATTGTGATTCTGTATTCCTTTTATCTCTTTTTTATGCTTTCTGCATCATTTAACATTTTGCCCATAGAATCCTTTAGTACTTCAAGTCGAGCCTTGAATTTTTTCCTCAGTTCTTTCAGCTTGAGAAATGCTGAGCATGTTCTTCTCTTTTGATTTTTTAACTTCATTATATTATAATATTTGACTTTGTTTTCTCGAGCTGCCCTTTGAAATTTTCTGTTCAGCTCTTTTGCTTCCTCATTTCTTGATTTTACTTTAGCATCTTTATACTGGAGAGCAAGTTTCAGAGTCTCTTCATTTTGTTCTTTTCCTTTCCTGTCTTTATGACATTTTGCTTTCTTCCTGTGTGATTTCCCTGATGTCATCCCACAACTCTGCTGGTCTTTCTTTAGTCATTAGTGTCTAATGCACCAAATGTGTTCTTGAAATGATATCTAAATTCAGGTGGGATGTGTTCAAGGTCAAGTTTTGGCACTTGTGGACTCATTTTCATTTTCTTTAGCTTTAGCCTGAACTTGCAGATGAGCACTTGATGTTCTGTTCCACCATCTGCTCCTGGCTTTGTTTTGAATGATGATATGGAACATTTCCAACGACTCTCCCAGAGATGTAGTCAGTTTGATTTCTGTGTTTCCTATCTGATGATTCGCCTTTTAGGTTGTTTAAAAAGATAAGAATTTTTTGTTATCATGAGATTTCCAAGATTGTTTCTATCAGCAAGGCCATATTTTCCAACTACTGATCTTTGTTCCAACCAGGCAATCTAATCACCAGTAATTATCAGTCCATCTTAATGGTACATGTTTGATCAGTTTTAGACTGAAGAAGTTGGTAGAATTCTTCAGTTTTTTTCATCCCTGGCTTTAGTTGGTTGGTACACAAATTTGAGTAATAGTGGTATTGACTGGTCTTCCTTGTAGGTATATGGATATCGTCCTATCACATACAGCATTTATCTCAAGATAGATCTTGAAATGTTCTTTTAGATGATGAATGCAATGCCATTCCACTTCAATTTGTCATTCCCAGCATAGTAAACCATATGATTGTTACATTCAAAATGGCCAAGACCATCTATTTTAGCTCTTATGTAAAACCTAGGATGGTATCCTGGTGTGGCACTGTGGATTAAATATGCTGGACCACAAAGTCGGCTTGAACTGCAAGGTCAGTGGTTCAAGCTCACTAGCCACTCCTTGGAAACCCTATACAGGGTCGCTATGGGTCGGAATCAACTTGATGACACTTAACAACAACAGCAACAAAACTTAGGATATGTATATTTATGTATTCCATTTCATTTTTTACAACTTCCAATTTTCCTAGAGTCATACTCCGTATATTCCATGTTCCGATTATTAATGGATGTTTAGAGTTGTTTCTCCTCATTTTGAGTTGTGTCCCATGACACAGATGAATGCCCCAGAAGCTTTACTCCATTCTTACCATCACTGTCAACTGTAATTTAAGGAGGCAGCTCTTCCCCAGTCATATTTCGAGTGCCTTCTAACCTAAGGGGCTCATCTTTCATCACTATATCTCAGTATTTTGGTGCTAGTCATAGTATTTCAATATTCTGGTGCTATCTGACAGTGTTCCATGGCTATTCATAAGGTTTTCAGTGACTTAACACTCAGAAGTAATCCGCCTCTCCTCCTTCCTAGTCTGTCTTAGTCTGGCAGTTCAGCTGTATCCTGTCCAAAGTGGGTGTATCCTTCTGGTATTTAAAGTACCAGTGGCATAGCTTCTGGTATCACAGCAACATGCAAGTCAACACAGTATGACAAACAGATGAGTGGTGGCAGAGATTTGTACACCCTGACAGTCACACAGGACTAGTATAGTATAGCCTCAGACCTCACACACACACACACAGAAAGAGAGAGACTGGTACACCTCACACCTCACACACACAGGCTGGCATACCATCACACACAAAAGTTGATACACCTTCACAATCACATAGGCCTGGCATACTTTCTCACATTGGCTGGCCCATTATTGGGCTTTAGCAAGTGGTTATAGAACAGATGGCAAACCCTTAAAATCTAGCAAGCAGGGAGCTTGGGACAACCCACTTACAGACTACAGCTCTTCTCCTCCCCGTCCAGGATGCTCTCCCAACCCATGGCCTGCAGGTCGGCTCCTCCCTGGAACTTCTACACTGGGTACGGGATTGGGAAGTGGGGATTGATCACAGGCCTGTCTCCCAAATGAGGCCACTCTCACCATAGGTACAGGTGGACACTGACTGCCTAGGTGTCCACCACAACACCCCTTCCACTACATGGCCACCTTAATGAATTGGCTCTAGGAGTAGTAGCACCTTTTGTACCTCTCTGAGTTCCCACTACAGCTATCTGCTTGAACCCTGAGCTGCCAGTGCCCATGCCCCAGCTAGGATGGCCCACTGCTTCCCACTTCCTTCCTCCACTTCTCTCTTCCTCCTCATTGTCCATTCCTTGTCTTATTCCCCACCTCTTCAAGCATACAGTTCCGGACAGCAGAGAAGTGATTCAGGGCAGTGAATTGGGCTACATGGGGCCCTAGCTTCTCTGGCAGCAGCATCTCCCAGTTTAGGGGAAAGGGACATGGGAGGGAAAGGAATGTGTGAACATTTCCAGGGCAGAAGGAAAGGAAACCACGGTGATAGGAGTCATGGAGACCAGGCTCCTGAAAAGAGAGGGGCAATATGCAGAGTCAGAGGGACTGAATCTGGAAAGGTGGGAGGAAAGCAGATGACTACTGCCCAGGTAGAAACTATGACTATGACAGGCTGTCCTCATCAGGTGCTAGATGCTGTGCTGCCAGTCATGAATAAAGCCCATGGCAGTGAGAAGACAGTCTTCCGGGCCAGGTTCAGCTCCATCACCGACACAGACATCTGCAATGCCATGGCTCGCCTGGGGGAACCTGACCACAATGAGGCACTCTCAGTGGACGCCCGTCAGGAGCTGGACCTGCGCATCGGCTGCGCCTTCACTAGGTGCCACCCTTCCCAAGCTGGATGAACCCTGTGTACCCCGTTACTCCTGCCTCCCATTCCCCAGCCCAGTGCGAATGAGTCTTGGCTCCCAGCATGCCCCCCACCCCTGCAACCAGCTCTATGTGCTATGTGCCCCACTCCCACCCCTAAGCCTTAACCAGCCCTGTGTTCTTTGACACCCCACCCCACCAACTGGAATGAGCTTTGTGCCCCTGCACATCCTATCCTACCCCCGAGCCTGAATGAGCCCTTAGCCCCATATCCATCCCCAGGCCCCCAGCTAGAGCTCTGTGTGTCCCAGCTGCACCTCGATAAGCCAGATAAACCCTGTGTATCCTGGCTGCTCCCAGCACAGTAGGAAGGTGCCCTGCGTACCCTAACCGACCCCCCACACACACACATACACACACTAGAGCTGCCTCTGTCTGTGATCCCTGGGCCATTTAGGAGCCTCAGATTAGCAACGGAGTATTAGAGGCCATTTTCAATGTTTTTAAAACCTTAAGGAAAACTATATTTTGCTGAAATAAGAGCTCACAGGTAAGAGAGAGGGCACGTAAGGTAATAAAAGGGGTTCCCTAGCCCACTGGCCATAAGATAAGAACCTCTGCCCTTCTCCCTCTCTGACATGCACCTACAACATGCATATGCAGTGGGTCCTCCCTATCTGTCCACTGTGGGGGCCACATGGTTCATCTAAGTGTCAGCAGCTGTGGCTGGCCTTCTCCCTGTGCCCAGAGCACAGAGTCTAGGTTCATAATGGTGAGAAGGGCAGCATCTTAGTAAATACGTGACCAGATGTCTTCCCCCCACCCGCTTCCTACCCAGATTTCAGACGAAATATTTCCAGGGGAAATATGGTGACTTGGACAGCTCTCTCATCTCCTTTGGGCCATGTCAGACTCCCACCCTGGGGTTCTGCGTGGAGAGACACGATAAAATCCAGTCCTTCAAGCCTGAGACATACTGGGTGCTGCAGGCCAAGGTGCACCTTCCTTTCTCTTGGGACCAACACTCCAGGTTTAGGGGTGGGGGTCTGTGAGTCCAGAAGGATTATCATGTACAAACCCACTTCAGTGGAATTGATTCTGATTCATAGTGGAGCTGCTCTGTAAGGCTGTTAGTATGTACAGGGCAGACAGCAACCCTGTGCTGTCTGGAGCCCAGTGTGGGCACAGAGCCAACACATACCTCACAGGCTAGGAAAAGGCTTTTGAAATCACCCGGGCCTGTGAGTCCAGAGCTGTACTGGTGCTAGGATATGGTAGTCATGCACTGTACGCCCTGTCGTATGGCAGCGTGTTGGCCATCATTATGGAGGCACAGGAGGACTTGGTGGACAGCAGTCTGTAGCCTCATGAAGCTCAGTGTATGTCTACATAGTGAGTAGGGGATTGAGATCCACAGGTCATTGCCTTCCCAGTGTGAATGAGGGCCTTTGAAGTGTTTACTTGTCTCCACATAGTACCCCACTGCCGATTCCAATTCATAGCAGCTTTATAGGACAGAGTAGGTTTTTGAGGCTGTAAATATTTATAGAAGTAGACTATCTCATCTTTCTCCCATGGAGCAACTGATGGCTTCAAACTGCTGTCCTTTCAGTTAGCAGCCCAGGACTCCTCATTGTGCCACCAGGGCTGTGTAGTGGTGGCTATATTTTAAGTACTTGGTGAAAACATAGACTTTTTACAGATGGACAGGCACAGTAGCTGCAACAATGAATTCAAAGACAGCAAAAATCATGAGGTTGGCATAGAACTGAGCAGTGTTTCTGTTCATGAGGTCACTGTGAGTCGGAACTGACTTGACAGCAAGTACCTAACAACAGTATAGTATTAACATCTGGTGTTTGAGGTTCGAGGTTACTTCTGAAGAAAGCATACTGTGGGTTCACCACCACCCCTGTAGCATCTACTCCCGCTCAGAACAGGGCAAGAGTTCTAGTCAGGATGTGGGCTGCATGCCTCACTGCCCCTCAGGGCCAGAGAGGCACAAACGTGGACACCGTGCACAGGAAGACGTTAGAGCATGGACAGCTGGTCCCAACCCAGAACCTCAGTGGTAGGGCTGAGCTGGGCATGGGCTTGTTTAAGTTGGATACCTGGGAACACACTCGGCTCTGGAGGGGAATCAAGGCCAACCAGAAGGCCTTGGCCAGCTTCTGTAGTTGGGCCTAAGAATTGGACTGACTGCCACAAGTCAGGTTTTCAGCCTTGATAAATGTCTCAAGCATCCTTTCTTCAAAAGAAAGCCTCCATGGGAGCACCCTGGAAAGATTTAAAACAAGTCAGCACTACCCTGGTTGACATCCATCCCACAGGGCCCCACCAGTAAGAGCTAGGTGGGGAGGAGGAGAGTGGTGCCACTTCGAGCCCTCCTCCAGGAAGACCATCGGTATGGTTTCAAGGGTAGACCTAGAGTGAGAGCAGCTCTATCTTGGCCAGAGGCTAGGCCTCCGCTTGTCTATCCGCACTCCTGAGAAGACATAGTCACCAGATACTAGAGGCTGGACTGGCACCTATATGTTTCCTCACCAGTTCTTTTTTCCTTCATTCAGGTAAACGCTGACAAGGACAGAGCACTCCTTCTGGACTGGGATCGTGTGCGCGTGTTTGACCGTGAGATTGCACAGATGTTTTTAAACCTGACGAAGCTAGAGAATACAGCCCAGGTGTGCCTGCCCTGCCACACTTGGCACATTTTAGCTGGTGGGGAGGGAGATGGGGGGAAGGGTGGATTTAAGAACCTCTGGTTGGAGATGTATCCACATGGCTCTCCCCCTTCCTCAAATACAAACATTTTTGGTCACTCAGCTCATCATACAAGGAGTCTTCAAAGAGTTCATGGAAAAATGGGATTAAAAATAATGGAATTTGTCCATTAACTTTTTGAAGCCCTCTTGAATACCTAACGTAATATTGCTTGTAGCTGTCAAGTTGTCCCTAACTCATGATGATCCTGTGCAGAATGGAACAAAACATGCCATCTCCATGATTGGTTGCAGATCAGACAATTGTAATCCATAAGATTTTCGTTGGCTGATTTTTAGAGGTAGATCCCCAGACATTTCTTCCTATCCCACCTTAGTCTAGAAGCTCTGCTGAAACCTTTCCAACACTGTGGCAATATGCAAGCCTTATGAGTGAATTGAAGGAGCTCTGGTAGCGTAGTGGTTATGAATCGGGCTGCGAACCTTAAGGCCAGCAGTTCGAAACTACCAGCCGCTCCGCGGGAGAAAGATGAGGCGTTCTGCTCCCGTAAAGATTTACAGCCTCGGAAACCCTGTACAGGGTCGCTATGGGTCGGATCCGACTCGATGGCACTTAACAACAACAACAATGAGTGAATTGGGAGACAGTGGCTGTCCCAAGCCTAGAGGACCTACCCTGCTTGGTCTGTGTGGGGTTGGGTGATGAGGGGTTGGTGGGTTGTGTGGATTGTTTCTGAAGCTGTTTGTTTGAGAGATTGAGATGGCTTGCCAACCCAGTGCAGCCCTCACAGCTGTATTCTTTAAACCTCCATGGTATTTTAAAAATTTCAAACCAGGTACCAGTATTAAAAACTTGAGACTTCACATAAAAATCCTGATTTCTGGCTGCTCTCAAGCAACTGAAAGATGTAGCAGAGCCATCAGGCCCAGGTGACAGCTTGTCTGCAGCCAGAGATGTTGGTCACCCCAGTCCCTCCTTCAGCCTCACATACCACATCCTCCATGCTATAGGTGGCCTGACCATGGTTTCTGTAACATCAAGGCAATTCTGACTTTTTATGACCCCTTGTATATCATAGCAGGACTATGTTCCATAGAGTTTTCAGTGGCTGATATCTTAGAAGTAGATCCACCTGGCTTTGCTGGGATTTTGAATTTGTAATCCTTTCCCTCTCTCCCCATCCCCTCTCTTTTTACTGTGGTGAGTATGTAGGTAACAGAGGAATCCTTGTGGCACTGTAAGATAAGCACTGGACTGCCAACTTAAAGGTTGGTAGATCAAACCCACCAACTGACCCACAGGAAAAAGATGAGGCTTTCAGCTGCTATAAAGATTTACAGCCATGGACACCCTATGCAAGGGTCACTATGCATCAGACCAATTCAGTGGCACATAAGAACAGTTAACCATGGGTTAAGCATAGGCTGCTAACCATAAGGTCAGCAGTTCAAACCCACCAGCCACTCCCAGGAAGAAAGATGAGGCAGTCTGCTCCTATAAAGACTGGTAGCCTCAGAAACCCTAGGGAGCAGTTTTGTTCTATCTTGTCTTGTTGCTATGAGACAGAATCTGGAGGCACTCAGCTTTACTTGCTATGTGGGTCCATATGAAACAAACATCAAACATGCTTCCACCCTACAACCTTCTTTACCCTATTCTGACATCAACCATTCCTCCTACAGCACTAGCTTCACATCTGGGTTTGACAGTCCATTGCAATGGCCACACAGAATCCATACAATATTCACAATTATGGGGTTTATTAGGGAAGTGAACAGGGTGTAATTCAGGATCAAAACCAACTCAGGACACAGTAGTCAGGACCGCTTCTTATCTGCCATACTTGCAGGCACACTTCACTCTTGTCTTCAGCCTCTGAGCCATGTGGTCCCTTGACCTCTACCCTGCTCAGACAAGTGTTACAAAACTCTTTTAGCCAATCTCTGAATGCCTAAAGGACACATTCTGCAATCCAGAGTCCATGGGCCTGGATCCTGCAGCTGCTCTGTCTCTCCATGCCACCTCCTCAGTTGTCACTGCTTTTTCTAGGTAAGGATCTCATGCTCCACTCACTCTTGGTCTTCCTTCTTGATGGTCATGGAATATTCCATTCCTGCTTCTGAGATGGCTCTTTTTAAACCTAGCTAGAGGACAAAACTAACCAATCCCAGCCTGAGTCCTGTATACCTTATTTGTGTGGTCCCACTGTATCACTTGGTGGGAATTTAGAAAACATTAGATAGAAAAGTCATATCCAAGGTACCACATACACCTTTCTATCTCGGGGGTTGAGGAGATTCACTATATAGGGATCTCTGGAGTCAAAGTTTGCACTCCCTCCTGCTTCTGAAATGGCTCATTTAAATCCCAGCAGGATGTTAATATTCACCAGTCACTTCATTAGATCCAAGTATTTACAATCACAATCCTAGTAACCACTCACAGTGAATCATAAAATCTAACAGCATCTTTCTGCGCTTTATTACCCAGACCTATCAGAAGTTTACAAAGGCTACGGCTAAAAGAGATACTAAATAATTCACGTCACCACAGACATTCATTACATTCCATTACCTTTAACAGAAAGGAGCTCTGGTAGCATAGTGATTATGAGTTGAGTTGCTAACCTCAAGGTCAGTAATTTGAAACTACCAGCCATTCCACAGGAGAACGATGAGGCTTTCTGCTCCTGTAAAGATTTACCACCTCGGAAACCCTGTGCATGATCACCGTGAGTTGAAACCAACTCCGCAGCACATCACCACCACCACCTTAAACAGAAGCTTGTCTTCCCTGAATAGTGTATCTTCTTTTGCCTCCTACCCCACTCTGCTAACCACTATGCAGTCCCTTCCCTAGACTACTCCTTGCTCCTTCAGGAAACTGCCCCTGCAGCATGGTCACTTACTGGTCTTCCTAATTAAAAAAAAAAAAAGAAAAGAAAACATGAACCCCTTGCTTTCCAATCAATTCCGATTCATGGCGACCCTACAGGGCAGAGTAGAACCACTACTTAGGGTTTCTGAGACTAAATCTTTTTCTATAATCTTTTATTGTGAATTGAATGAAGGTTTACAGAGCATATCGGTTTTTTGAAAAATATATTTTATTTCATTTATAGTGATTGTAACCCCATCTATGTACCATCAGTTCACAATATTCTATTCACTTTAACTCTTGCAGCCCTCCCTATGTCCTGCTACTTTCATCTTCCTTCTGACAGCCTCCCTCTTGTATATTACCTACCCCATCACCCAAGTTACCATGTGTCTACCCTCTAGATGGAGAGTAATCTCCCTTCGGTGAATAATCCTCTTTCCGTAACCATCATAGAATGTTTCTTCTATCAAGGAAAACTTTTCTTTTTACAACAGTGGTCTCATAGAACATTTGTCCTTTTGTGATTGACTAATTTCACTCAACATAATGTCCTCCAGATTGTAAGGTGTTTTGCAGACTCATCATTATTCTTCAATGTTGTATAGTATTCCATTGTGTGTATGTATCAAAGGTTGTTTTACCATTCTTCTGTTGGAGAAAGCACCATACCTTTTTCCACAGTGGTTGCACCATATTACCAGCAGTGTAGGAGAATCCCAGTTTCTCCACACCTCACCAACATTTGCTGTTTTCTGTTTATTTGAACTTTGCTATTAGCTAGAGTAAGATGATAATCTCATCTTACAACACTCATTTTTAAATACTTAACTTATGAAGATCAAAGACCACAGCCAAAATCCTCACAGGACAAAAATCCTCAGTACTGTACCAATAAACAACATCCATATAAATGGAGAAAAGATTGAAGTTGTCAAAGACTTTAATTTGCTTGGTCAACCATCAACACTCATGGAAGCAGCAGTCAAGAAATTAAACAACATATTACATTAGGTAAATCTGATGTACAAGACCTCTTTAAAGTGTTCAAGAGCAAAAATTGTCAGTTTGAGGACTAAGGTGTATTTTATACCTTAGCCTCACCCAAGCCATGGTATTTTCATTAACCTTGTATGTATGTGAAAGTTGAACAGTGAATAAGGAAATCCATAGAATTGACGGATTTGAGTTATGGTATTGGAGAAGAATATTAAAAGTACCGTGGACTGCCAAAAGAACAAACAGATCTGTGTTGGAAGAAGTACAGCCAGAATGCTCCTTAGAAGGCAAGATGGTCAGACTTCGTCTCACACTTCGGACATATTGTTGGGAGGGACCAGTCACTAGAGAAGAATATCATGTTTGGTAAAGAGGGTTGGAGACAAAGAGGAAGACTCCCAACAAGATGGATTGGCACGGTGGCAGCATCAATGGGCTCAAATGTAGCAATGATTGTGAGGTTGGCACAGGACCAGGCAGTGTTTCATTCTGTTGTGCATAGGGCCATTATGAATCGGTACAGTCGATGACTCGGAACAACTACAACAAAGATTATCTCATTGTTATTTTGATGTCTGATGAGATGTCTGTTTTGTCCTTTGTCCACTTTTTAATTGGGTTATTTGTCTTCTTGTTGAATTCTTCTATAAATTTTAGGGCATAGTCCTTTGTCTGATATGTCATTGCCAAACATTTCATCCCAGTCTTGCATTTTCTTTTTACTGTTTTGGTGAAATCCTTTGATGCATGGTGGGATCTAATTTTTAAGAGGTCCCAGTTAATCTATTTTGTCTTCTGTATGTTTTTAGTTATGTTTGATAGTGTATTTATGCAATATATCAGAGTTCCTAAGTTTGTCCTGTTTGTCATTGATGATCTTTATAGTTCAAGTTACATTTAGGTCTTTAATCCACATTTTCATTTTTATATATGGTGTGAATTATGGGCCCTGTTTTCATTTTTCTGCAATTGGACTTCCAGTTTTGCCAGCACCATTTGTTAGAGTCTGTTTCTTCCCCATTTAATGCATTTTGGTCCTTTGTCAAAGATAACTAAATGTACGTGGATGGATTTACTTTTAGGTTCTTAATTGTGTCTTTCATTGTACCAGTACAGAACCAGGCTGTTTAACTACTGTGGCTGTGTAGTAGGTTTTAAGATCAGAACATGAGAGGCCTCTTACTTCGTTCTTTTTTAATAGTGCTTTGCTTATCCAGGGTCTCTCTTCTTTCTATATAAAGCTAGTGATTAATTTTTCTGTCTCTTTTTGAATGATGTTGCAATCTGAATTTGAATTGTACTATATTGTACAGTTGTATTATATTATAGAAGAATTGATGCTTTTGAGTTATGATGTTGGAAGAAAATATTGAAAGTGCCATGGGCTGCCAAAAGAACCAATAGATACGTTTTGGAAGAAGTGCAGTCAGAGTGCTCCTTAGAGGCCAAGATAACCAAATTTCGTCTCTCATACTGTGGACATATTATCAGGAGGGACCAGTCACTGGAGAAGGATATAATGTTTGATAAGGTCAGAGAAAAAGAGGAAGACCCCCCAATGAGATGGATTGGCCACATGGCAGCGTCAATGGACTCAAGTGTGGCAACAGTAGTAAGGTTGGCCCAGGATCGGGCAGTGTTTCATTCTGCTGTGCAAAGGGTCACTATGGGTCGGTACCAACTCGATGGAACTTAACAACAACAATTATATCTTTGGGTAGTGTTGAATATAGGAATAGTCTTTTATAGTCTTCTTTGTAAAGTTCTTTTCTTTCTCTGGTTAGAATTATTCCAAAATATTTCATCTTTTGAGTGGCTATTATAAATGGTATTTTTTTCATGATTTCCTTTCCATCTGACTTCTGTATATTGATCTTGTACTCTCCCACTTTGGCAATTCTATCAATGAGTTTCAATAATTTTCTAGCTTAAGCTGGAATTTTCTAAGTGTGCAAGTAGAGAGAGTTTTGCTTCATCTTTGCTAATTTGCATGCCTTTCATTTCCCTTTCTTGCCTGATAGCTCTGGCAAAGACTTTCAGCACAGTATTGAATAGGAGTAAAGAGGAGTCCTGGTGTGGCACTGTGAGCTAATGCATCAGACTGCAAAGTTGTTTGAACTTCAAGGTTGGTGGTTCAAGCTCACCAGCTGCTCCTTGGAAACCCTATACAGGGTCGCTACAGGTCGAAATTGACTCGATAGCACCTAACAACAACAGTGATAAAGAGCATCCTGTCCAGCTCCTGTTTGCAAAGGGAATGGCTTTAGTGTGTCACTGTTGACAGTGATATTGGCTGTTGGTTTTGTATATCTGCTCTTAATTATGTTGAGGATTTCCCATCTATCCCTATTCTATTGAATGTTTTTATCAGGAATAAATGTTCGCTTTTTCCAAATGCCTTTTCTGCATCAATTGATATGATCATGTGATTATTTTTCTTTGTTTTATTTATGTGATGTATTATGTTGCTTGTTTTTCTGGTAATTGAACCATCCCTACATTATTGTTGTTAAGTGCCATCAAGTCAGCTCCAACAAATAGTGACCCAGTATAGGTTTCTGGGGAGTGACTGGTAAGTTTGAATCACTGACCAACATTACTGTCCAGTGCTCATCCTGCAGCACCCCACCAGGACTGCTGGTATAAATCCCACTTAGTCATGTTTTGGTTTTGGTTTTGATGTATTGTATTCTATTGGCTAAGGTAGCATGGTGGTTACGAATTGGACTGCAAACCGCAAGGTCAGCAGTTTGAAACTAACAGCTGTTCTGCGGGAGAAAGATGAGGCTTTCTGCTCCCGTAAAGATTTACAGCCTCGGAAACCCTGTACAGGGTCACTATGAGTCAGAATCGACTCCATGGCACATAACAACAACAACAACATTGGCTAGGTCACCATTCATCTGTTAGTTTGTCATATTGTTGTAGTTTGTCATATTGTGGTAGTCATATTGTGTTGCTTTGAGGCTGGAAGTTTAAATGCCGGCAGGGTCCCCTGTGGGAAAACATTGGCTCTGCAGTTAACACTGGACTGCAAACCACAAGGCAGGTAGATGGTTTGAGCCCACCAGCTGCTCTGTGAGAGAAGGATGAGGCTTTCTGTTTCCACAAAGATTTTTAAAAAAAATAAAATAAAAAGCCTTAGAAACCCAGTACAGGTTTTCTGAGTTGCAACTGACTCAATGCACTTAACAAGAGTCACCCAGGGTCGACACGCTTCAGCAGAGCTTCCAAACTAGGAAGAAGGAGAGACAGATGACTTCTGAATGTTTAGTCACTGAAAACATGAATAGCAACAGAATATTATCAGATAAGATACTGGAAAAAAATAATAAAACATTGTGAATAGCACTGGAATATTGTCTGGTATCATGCCGGAAGATAAGCGCCTAAGGTTGGAGTGCACTCAATGAAACTGGGGAAGAGCTACTTCTTCAAAGTAGAATTAACCAGAACGATGTGAATGGAGCAAAGCTTTATAGATCCTCACTTGCTGATGGGGCACAACTCAAAATGAAGAGACACAGCTGTAAGTATCCATTCTTAATGAGAATATGAAATATATGAAGTATGAATCTAGAAAACTTGGAAGTTGTCAAAAATGAAATGGAACACATAAATATCTGTATCCTAGGCATTTGTGAACTGAAATGGGCTGGTATTGGTCATTTTGAATATGACAATAATATGGTTTACTCTTCTGGGAATCACAAATTCAAGAGGAATGGCATCACATTCATCATTAAAAAGAACATTTAAGGATCTACCTTAAAATATAACGCTTTCTGTGATAGGATACTATTCATATGCCTACAAGGAAAACCAGTTAATACTACTATTATTCAAATTTACACACCAACTACTAAAGCCAGTAATAATGAAATTGAAGAATTCTCCCAACTAATTCAGTCTGAAATTGATAAAACAAGGAATCAAAATGTATTACTGATGGTTGGAATGTGAATATTGGAAACAAAGGAAGTATCAGTAGTTGGAAAATGTAGCCTTGGTAATAGAAATAATCTGAAGATTATTTCTAAAATTATATAAATAATCCGCTGGAGATCACATGATGGAATTTTGCAAGATCAATGACTTATTCATTGCAAATAACTTTTTTAAACAACATAAAAGATACACATTGACTTCACCAGATGGAGTACAAAAAAATCAAATTGTTTTATGTGGGAAGAGCCAGTGGTAAAGATCCATATCATCAGCTAAAACAAGACCTGGGGCCGACTGTGAAATATACCATCATAGGTAATTTCAGGCTGAAACTGAAGGAAATTAAAACAAATTCATGACAGCCAAAATAGGACCTTGAACATATCCCATCTTAATTTAAAGATTATCTCAAGAACACATTTGATGTATTTAACACTAATGACCAAAGACCAGAAAAATTGTGGGATGACATCAAGGATATTATACAGGAAGAAAGCAAAAGGTCATTAATAAGATAAGAAAGAAGGAAAAGACCAAAATGGACGTCAGAAGCACCTAAAACTTGATTTCCAGCATGGAGATGCTAAAATGAATGGAAAAAAATGAGCTAAACAGAAATTTCAAAGGGCAGCTTGAGAAGACAAAATCTAGTATTATAATGAAATGTGCAAAGACTTGTTGTTGTTGTTGTTGTTATGTGCCGTGGAGTCGGAACCGACTCATAGCGACCCTGTACAGGGTTTCCGAGGGTGTAAATCTTTACGGGAGTAGAAAGCCTCATCTTTCTCCCGCGGAGCAGCTGGTAGTTTCGAACTGCTGACCTTGCGGTTCACAGCCCAAGTCGTATGTGCAAAGACTAGAGTTATAAAACTAAAAGGGAAGAAAATGCTCAGAATTTCTCAAGCTGAAAGAACTAAGGAAAAAATGTCAAGCCTCGACTTGCGAAATATTGATTGATGCACAAAGCATCAAAAGAAGATGGAAGGAATACACAGAGTCACTGTACCAAGAAGAAATGGTCGATGTTCAACCGTTTCAAGAAGTAGCATGTGATCTACAGCCAGTGGTACTGAAGGAAGAAGTCCAAGTTGCATTTGAAGACGTTGGCAAAGAGCAAGCCTCCTTGAACTGATGGAATACAGATTGAAATCTTTCAACTAACTGATGCAGCATTGGTGGCACTCACTCATCTATGCCAAAAAATTTGGAAGACAGCTACCTGGCCACCTGACTGGAAGAGATCCAATGGAATGCAGAAATCATCAGATAATACTGCTAATATCACATGTTAAGTAAAATTTTGCTCAAGATAATTCGAAAACAGCTGCAACAGCACATTGACAGGGAACAGCCAGAGATTCAAGCTAGATTCAGATGAGGAAGTGGAACAAGGGATATCATGGCTGACATCAGATGAATCGTGGGTGAAATAGAGAATTTGTTGTTGTTGTTGTCAGGTGCCATCGAGTCGGAACCGACTCATAGCGACCCCATGCACAGCAGAACGAAACAATGTTCGATCCTGGGCCA
>NW_006409063.1:92275-132368 GCF_000296735.1 Chrysochloris asiatica
AGATGAGTGAGTGCCTCCTGTGCTGCCTCACTTTCCTGAAAGATTTCAATACCTGTGCTTTATTAATTATGCTAAGGCTTTCGACTGTGTGGGCCATAACAAGCTACGGATATAATTGTAAAGAATGGGTGTTCTGGAACACTTAATTGTGCTCATGAGAAACCTGTACATAGACCAAGAAGCAGTTGTTTGAACAGAACAAGGAAACACTAAATGGTTTAAAATCAGGCAAGGTGTGCACCAAGGATGTATTTTTTCACCATACTTGTTCAGTCCATATGTTGACCAAATAATCCGAGAAGCTGGATTATATGAAGAAGAATGTGACATCATGATTGGAGGTAGACTCATTAACTGGTGTGATGTTGTGGGCAAATGCACTGGACTGCAAAGTCAGTTTAAACCACAAGGTCAGCAGTTCAAGCTCACCAGTTGCTCCTTGGAAACCCTATAAAGGGTCGCTATGAATCAGAACTGACTTGACGGCACTTAAAAATATGCAGTTGATACAACCTTGCTTATTGAAAAAGAAGAGGACCTAAAATACTTACGAAGATCAAAGACCACAGCCTTTGGTATGTATTACACCTCAATGTAAAGAAAACAAAGATACTAACCACTAGGGCAATAAATAACATCATGCTAAATGGAGAAAAGACTGAATTCGTCAAAGACTTCATTTTCCTTGGAGCCACCATCAACACTCCTGGAAGCAGCAGTCAAGAAATTAATGTATTACATTAGGCAAATCTACTTCTTAAGACCTCTTTAAAGTATTCAAGAGCAAAGTTGTCAGTTTAAGGAATAAAGTGTGCCTGACCCAAGTCATGGTACTTTCAATAGCCTCAGATGCATGTGAAAGTTGAACAGTAAATAAGGAAAACTATAGAAAAATTTATGCATTTGAGTTGAGGTGTTGGAGAAGAATATTAAAATAACTGTAGACTGCTAGAAGAACAAACAAACCTGTGTTGGAAGAAGTACAAGTAGAATGCTCCTCTGAAGTCAGGATGCAAGAGTCCGTCTCTCACACTTCCAACATATTGTCAGGAGGGACCAATCCCTGGAGAAGAATATCATGCTAGGTACATGGAAGGTTAGCGAAAAAGAGGAAGACCCCCAATGAGATGGATTGGCACAGTGGCAGCAGCAATGTCTTCAAGCTTAATGATTATGAGGATGGTACAGGACCACACAGTTTTTTCAGAATCAACTCGACAGCACCTAACAGCACTATTATTATAATTTATTTTTTCTTCCAGTTGTATTAGAGTTTGTTTTATGTATTTTAGGATCTTTCATTGGTGGCACAGCTATTTGTTATGGTTGTTCCTTTGTTGGTGTTACCGTTAAGTGCCGATGAGTCGGTTCTGATTCATGGTGACCCTGAATAGGGTTTCCAAGGAGCAGCTAGTAAGTTTGAATCAAGAACCTTGCAGTTCAAACTAACCTTATGATTCAGTGCTTATCCTACAATGCCACAGTGCCCCTCTTTGTCTCTTTTGCTGGTTTTAGCCTTAAAGTCTATTTTATCCAAGATTAAAATAGCCACTCCTGCTTGTTTTTTATTGTCATTAGCTTAATATATTTTTGTCATACTTTGAATTTTAGTGTGTTTCTATATTTGTGTGTAAGATGTGTCTCTTATAGCCAGCATATTGATAGATCCTGTTTTCTTATCCATTCTGCTACTGTCTGTCTCTTGACTAGTACATTTATTTTACGTTCTGTGTAATTATATGAATTGATTACTGTCATTATTTTTTGTAATGTTGCTGGTTTCTTTGTTCCACATAATTTTCTGCACTGAGTTCATTTTGCTTGTGGATCTTCTTTTCATTTCTGTTTACTGACTCTTTCTGATTTTCATTTGTTTTATTTTGATATGAAGTTGTATTCATTGTCTTTGAGGTTGCCCTGTAATTTAAGATTTTTTTTCCTATTTAAAAGTCTGTTTAACTCGAAATCTACTTGACTGCCTTGACATTTGGAAATTGTTTATTTATATTATCCCCTCTTTTTGCTTTGTAGTTGACTTCATTATAAAATGATACCTCTGGTTCCCTATTTTCAGTCTTGTCTCTTTGTTTTACTTTAAATATTTCCATGTCTATATTGAGTTCTGGGTGGTGTTGTCATTTATGTTAATCTCAGATTGTTGTCTGTTGTTGAGTCTCAGTCCAAAGAACACCTTTTAACACTTTTGTAAAGTTAGTCTGGTTATTACAAATTCCTTTCATTTCTGTTTATCTAGAAATGTCCTAATTTTGCCATTGCATTTGATGGAAAGCTTTTCTGGGTATATAATTCTTGGTTGGCAGTTGTTTTCTTTCATAATTTTGTATATGTCATCCCTTCTTGCCTTCTTGCCTGCATGGTTTCTGCTGAGAAATCAGAGCTTCATCTTACTGATTCTCCTTTTCGTTTTTCCCAAGCTGTTCTCAGGATTCTTTCCTTTTCTTTGGTTTCTATTTTCTGATTGTTCTTCTGGCTTACTAGTATTGAGAGATTTCTCTTCAAGCTCACTAATTTGGTCTTCTGTTATTTCTCATCTCTTTCTTTGCCCTTTCAATGTATTGTCCATTTCTGAAATCTTAGTATTAATTACAGATTTCTAATTGCAGGTTTTCTACTGTATCAAAATTTGTATATATTTTGTCTGTTTGTTAATCTTTCTGTCAATCCTTTGAAGGTACCTAAATATCATTCTTTTAAATTCTTTTTTTAGTTAGTTCCTTTACCATTTTTACCTCAGAAATGTTTTCTGGCTCTGCATCGTAGTCATTATCTTTTTAGCCATTCTCTCGTTTCTTCATGTGAGCCAATATAGTCTGTTGTCTCTTGGACATTGTAGTATTATCACATTTGTATTTAACTTATGTTGATGTGTTCTTAGTCTCTTACCAGCTGTATCCTCTGGGTATAGTTAGGGAATGGAAGCATGTGCACTGTTCTCCACTTACAGTTCATGCACGTCAGTTTAGAGTGGGCTTTACTGTTGTTGGCAGCTGTCTATTATTGATCAGGTGGCAAAGGAGCTGCTGTTGGGTTTTGCCCAATGGGTGGATCCTGAACAGGATCCTGTTGTGGCTGGGCTGTATGAGCCTGATTTCTGTCTCTGATCAGGTGAGGAAGAAGAGAAAACCCAACTCCTACACTCACACAAGAAGACAAAGCAGAATAAACAGACAAGCAGCCTACAATGAAAACAGAACATAATGAAGGAGAAGAAAATAAATAAAAACAGGTTGTTGTTGTTAGGTGCCATTGAGTCAGCACCAACTCATAGCGACCTATGCACAGCAGAATGAAACAAGGAGCAACCAGAGAAGAAATAAAATAACTAAAAAAGAGAAAAAAGGGATAGGAAAAAAAAGCTATGGTAGTGGTAGTGTGCCGTGGAGTCAGTTCTGACTCATAGCAACCCTGCATAGGGTTTCCAAGACTGTAAATCTTTACAGGAGCAGAAAGCCTCATCTTTCTCCCGCGGAACCTCTGGTAGTTTCAAAGTGCTGACCATGAGATTAGCAGCCAGTTTCATAACCACTACACTACCAGAGCTCCCAAATGAAGCTACAGAAGAGAAAATAAAAGGAAGAAATTAAAAACCACTTGGAAAAACCAAGGAGAGGGAATATGAAAAGTGAAAAAAAAAAAATATATAGTAGAGAATAATAAAGATCAAAAGGCAAAAAACAACAAAAGGGGAAAAAAAAACAACAACAGTGCAGCTATTGGACCCAGGTAGGAAAGAACTCTGGGGGATTCCTGCCAGCCAAGTGAGGTGAGTATGTGGGAGGGATGTGACAGTGGATGGATTTCCTCACCCTATGTGAAATTCCTATAGGCCTTCGTGTTATCTTTGTTCAGGGCACTTAATCTAGAAGTAGTTTTTAGAGGCTCTTGAAGGAGCTGGTTTCAATGTCTGTTAGGACCACAAAGCATCTGGGGGTAGGATTCCTGATAATCAAGGTTTCTGCTAGACTAATGCTAGTCTGGTGGCTCTGTGGGTTCTGTAGGTCCAGTGCCAAGCCCACCTAAATCTATACACCAAAGCAATGCAGCCAGTCCCTGCCTCACACTGATATGGTTCATAACCATGTGACTGTACTCTTAGAGAACAGGGTCTGCACTGGAGGTGGATGAGTGTGGGAACTGGCCACACCACTTCATTCTCCTTCTCTCACTGTCCCTGCTCAGTTGCTCCTCCCAGCAAGCACTCAGTCCACTTCAATAACCTTTCCTCTGAAGTTCAGGGTTCCAGGATTTTCATCTCTCTGTTTTATTTGATCTCTAATGACTTTGTTGTAGAAGATCAGGTGTGTCTCTCTAGTTCCACATTTTGCCAGAAATCTGAGACTATAAATCTTGACAGGAGCAGATGACCTCATTTTCTCCATTTCCAGTCCTGAATAAAAGTGCTCTGGTAGCTTAGTGGTTACGAATCAGGTTGCTAACCTCATAGTTAACAGTTGAAACTACCAGCTGTTCTATGGGAGAAATATGAGGATTTCTGCTCCCGTACAGATTTACAGCTCAGAAACCCTGTACAGGGTCGCTATGTCGCTGAGTCAGAACCGACTCCACAGCACATAACAACAACAACAGTCCTGAATAAATTGCACTTTTCAGACTTCTGTGAGAGGTGGGTAGCCTAATAGATGAGCCAGGCCTTCTGCCCATATGCTGATTCCTGTCCTCTAGGTGAAGGCCACCAGCAAGAAGGAGAAGGCCAAGCAAAGGCCCCTGGCCCTGAACACCGTCGAGATGCTGCGGGTGGCCAGCTCTTCTCTGGGTATGTAGGGGCACGCCTCTGAGGTCCCCAAAAGATTTATAGGCTAGGCACATGGCCCCATTCATCATCAGCAGTGAATTCCCTGGGCATATGACAAGGAGCCAGCAGTCCAACTCCGAGCACCACTGTCCAGTCTGGGTGTGACTTCGAAGGAACCCAAACCTTGTACAGGTTGCAGTTCTCATCATATCCCAGAGAAAAACCAAAGCCATTGCCTTCAAGTCGATTCCAATTCCTGATCATCCTCCCTGTCTGACTCACACTGCCACATAGTGTTTTCATGGCTGCATTCTTCATAGAGGCAGATCACCAGGACTTTCTTCCATGGTTCAAACCACCAATCTTTCAGCAGCCAAGATCAAACCCTTTGTATTACCCAGGGCCCCAGTTCTGGAGCATGGCCAGTCACTGCAAATATGAGGTAGGGATCCAGTACACAGAATTGTCAGTTAGCACTCACTCAGCAGCAACTCTGGATTGATGTGGGAAAACATAGCCTGTGTCATATTGCAAAAAAAAAAGACCTGCTGGCACTCTGGGTTAAGCATGGTACTGCTAACCATAAGGTTGGTGGTTCAAATCCACCAGTCACTCCACATGACTGGTTTGAGTTATAAAATAGTAAACTGCATTAGTTTTTTTTTAACAACAGTCAACCAACTTGATTTCATACAGAATACTCCTCCCAAATACAGTGTGCTATACCATCTTTTACAGCACACATGGAACATTTTCCAGCAGAGACCATACATTAGATAACAAGCAAGCCTCAATAAATTTTACAACACTGAAATACTACAAAGCATCGTCTCAGGTCACAATAAATTAGAATAAACAATAGGAAAATCAAGTGGGGATAAAAAAATCAAACATCTGGAAATTAACTAACACCCTGCTTTAAAACTACTGGGTAATGAAAGAAAAAAAATGAAAATTTAAAAATTCCTTAAATAGGAATGGAAATGCAACATAAAGGAATAAGATAGCCTGGCATAATGTCATCTTCCATCCGTCAGTCTGTCATACTGTGGGGCATGCATGTGGCTGTGATGCTGGAAGCTATACCTCCAGTATTTCAAGAGTCGCCCATGATGGACAAACTTCAGCAAAACTGACAGACTAAGGAAGGCTAGTGACCTGCTTCTGAAAATTAGCTAATGAAAACCCTATGGCTTGTGATAAACATTACATATTAGCAATAGCAGCAATAATGTTCTTTAATCTCCAAGAGGGGCCACCTGCTATGGGTCCCCAGGTGCAATGGCATGGACCAGTAAGCAGGACCTATCTCCTAAACATCTTTAGAAGCAGAGTGGAAGTTGTTTTGTTTGCGGGCTCTTGCCTCCACAGTGCTAAGAGAGGCTGGGCTGGAGAGGTGGGACCTCTAATCAGCTGGCAGCACGTGGTGGTTGTGGTAGTTGGGAACTTGGGCAGCATCCAGGCCTTTGTCTACTATAGGCATGGGGCCACAGCATGCCATGCAGACCGCAGAGCGCCTCTACACACAGGGATACATCAGCTATCCACGTACTGAGACCACACACTACCCTGAGAACTTTGACCTGAAGGGCCCTTTGCGGCAGCAAGCCAATCACCCATACTGGGCCAACACAGTGAGTAAAATCAAAAGCCCACCTACACCGTGACCCCCAGCCAATGCAGTCAGTGGGCTTGAGACCACAACAACCCTTCCCCAGACCTATGTGGTGAGTGAGCTGAACTTGAACCTTTATTTAGATGGCCCAGTGCCAGACCAGAAACGGCAGTACCTGTCCCTGGTAGAAAAGCAGTGAGGCCAGACTGAGGCATTGCTAGGTCCTCTTTCCTCTCTCCCAGGTGAAACAGTTGTTAGCAGAAGGGATCAACCGCCCACGGAAAGGCCATGATGCTGGTGACCACCCCCCCATTACCCCTATGAAGGCAGCCACAGAGGCCGAATTGGGTACAAGATGCACACACACACAACTGGGGCTTCTGTGGAAATGGTGGCAGGCACCGTTGGTTATGTGGAGAAGTGGGAAGACAGAGCCCAGAGAGTGGTCCATGTGGGTGAAGGGTGGGGACTGTGTACCAACTGGCTAGGGCTGTGCATGCTGAGAAACTGGGACCATGGTGGCAAGAAACCCCTACTGGAGGGTTGGGCCCCTTCCTTCCAGGGCTCTGACCTGATACCTGATGGAAGGGAAGGGTGCGGAGCCTTGAGGACCTCCAGGAGGGGTCCTGTGAGTCAACGGGAGGGTCGGATGGCCATGACCATTGTGGTCATTGCAGGGGGCGATGCATGGCGGCTGTACGAGTACATCACGCGACACTTCATTGCCACAGTGAGCTATGACTGCAAGTACCTGCAGAGCACCATCACCTTCCAAATCGGACCTGAGCACTTCACCTGCTCCGGGAAGACAGTCCTCTCCCCAGGTGATACCAGCAGACAGAGACCCTGGGGCTTGGGCACAAGGCCTTTCTGGCTGGGCCCAAACCCTGAGGTGGGGCACTTTCTGTAGGCTTCACAGAGATCATGCCCTGGCAAAGTGTGCCTCCTGAGGAGAGTCTGCCCACCTGCCAGCGCGGTGATGCCTTTGCTGTGAACGAGGTGAAGATGCTGGAGAAGCAGACTAGCCCGCCCGACTACTTGACAGAGGCCGAGCTCATCACCCTCATGGAGAAGCATGGCATTGGTGGGCATCCTGCCCCATAGGGGCCTGAGCTACACACCCACTGGCAAGGACTGCCTAGGGAAACCCCTGTTAGTCAGAGTCTCTCCACCCCCACATGGTAGCCAGGACTGTCAGGAGAAACTCTTATCTTAGACACTGCTTCAGTCAGAGGTGTGAAGGACTTGCCCCTGGGATGGGGCGTTCTCACCCAAGTCAGAGGCCAGCAAAGCACTGCCGATGCCCACCTGCATGCTTCTCCAGGAAGGTGGGTACAATGAGTCCTTGCCCTCAGGTGTGGCTGTATACAACAGATAGCCCTACATCATTTCAAGGTCCCTGACAAGAGCCCCTTGGCCAACCTGATTGACAAGCTCTAGAAGGACAATAAAAGCTACTCAGGGTACAGGAGTTGGGGGAGGAGGGCATGTACAGGGCAGAGATGTAGGGACAAGCCTGTTTGTGCACGGACTAGGCTGCACTGACCAGACTTGGGTGAGTTCTGTGACTTCAACTGAGCAGTTGAACCTTTCTGAGTCTACACATCTGCGAACGGTTCTTGAGGTCAGCAAGACAATGTATGTCACCACACATACGGGGTGTGGATGAAGGGGCCAGATACTGAGGCCCTTGGTGGGGATTCCAGGAACGGATGCCAGCATCCCGGTGCACATCAACAACATCTGCCAGCGCAACTATGTCACTGTGGAGAGTGGGCGCCGGCTCAAGCCTACCAACCTTGGCATTGTCCTGGTGCATGGCTACTACAAGATCGGTGAGTCGGGCTGTCTGGGTTCCTGACTCCACTGATTGGCAGTCATGGCCTCACAGCATTCCCTAGCATCCCAGAGCAGTACTAGGTGAGGGTCCTGCTCTGGGACCCTCATATGCAGAGGACCCAGCAGGGTAAGGGACAGTCCCTGAAATGGGTACAGGAGTGGGGGCCTGGCCTGTGACATTCCATGAAGACTCCTCTGCACAAGGCTGTGGCAGGGAGACCAGGAATGTTCTAGAAGCAATGTGGCAGCCAGCCTGGTGCCATCCAGCTCTGCCAGTGATGACAGTGAGGGGCTAGGGACTAGCTGGAGCAGGAGGAGATGTGGCCCCTTAGGGCCCCAGGCTCCCATTGCACCTGGTGCCCCCTACAGATGCAGAGCTAGTGCTCCCCACCATCCGCAGCGCTGTGGAGAAGCAGCTGAACTTGATTGCCCATGGCAGGGCTGACTACCGCCAAGTGCTGGGGCACACCCTGGATGTCTTCAAGAGGAAGTTCCACTACTTCGTTGACTCTATCGCTGGTATGCCCCACTTCTGAATATATAGGTGGCCACCCCTCACCAGACAAGGCTGCTGCTCAGAGTCCACAGCACACATGGGGCCTACTGGCCCAGGACACCCACTTCCAGCAGGCTGCTCACCATTCTGTCATTGCTCACAAAAGCCCTATTGGGTGTGTGCTCCCCTGAAGGGTCTGTGCTCCCCACCAACCATGTGCTTCCCCCCAAATTGATCATCTGCTTATCCAAGGGAACTGTTCCTTGTATGCTCCCCCAAGAGACTGTACTCACTCCTACCAAGGGACGCTATGTACAAAGGGGCTTCCAAAAGGTCATGGAAAAACTATTTTCTTTAATTTCATTTTCCACCAACTTTTTTTTAATCCTCTTCACATATTCCCTAAGATGAGGGACTCTTTTAGCGGTCTGCCCATTTCCCTGACCCGACTCCTCTGCCCACCCAAGCCCTGAGCTAGAGGTCCCCCGCCCCATCACAGTACTTCCCAGATGCAGCCCTCCCTTGGGCTCTGTTTTCTTACAGGTATGGACGAGTTGATGGAGGTGTCTTTCTCACCCCTGGCCGCCACTGGCAAGCCCCTCTCCCGCTGCGGGAAGTGCCACAGGTTCATGAAGTATATCCAGGTAGGTGGGGCAACAGCCTGTGTGTCCTTTTCACTCACCCAGGAAGTGTTCCTTTCCCCGATGACTCCACAAGAGCTACTGCAGGCCCGATGCAGCCCTGCCAGCAAGCACCCCCAAGGAACTCTTGAGCTTTTGAGCCAACCAGACGCACAATACACACATTTCAGGCACAGCCACTGGCACTAATGTGCATGTGAAGACAGAAGTTCCGTTTCAGCAGGAGCAGTGGCGGCAGAGGTCCCAAGATGGCAGGCTGGGTGCCTGAACTGAACACCTGTATTGCAGTCTCAGAAAGGGAGCCAGAATGGGGAAGGAAGGGTGGCCCCTGCAAACTCCTACCCCACTTTGCCATATTTCCCGCACAGGCCAAGCCAAGTCGCTTGCACTGCTCTCACTGCGATGAGACGTACACCCTCCCTCAGAATGGCACCATCAAGCTCTACAAGGAGCTCCGGTGCCCACTGGACGACTTTGAGCTAGTATTGTGGTCATCTGGCTCTCGGGGCAAGAGTTATCCGCTGTGCCCCTACTGCTACAACCACCCCCCCTTCCGAGACATGAAGAAAGGTGAGCATCTCTCGGGGTCTGTGGTCACCAGCCTGAGGCAGAGGCTCATGACCTGTCCACCATCCTTCCCAGAGCTCGCTGGAGCAAAGCTAATTATAGGTAGTAACTGAACAGCAACATCTGTCTGCATGTGCTCAGCATCTGAGCCAGAGGGCATGAGGTACCTACCTTCGTTGGAGCAAAGATAGTGCAACAGACCAGGTGCCCACCCAGGTTCCGGATTCACTCTTCTCAAGTGTTCATGTGCTCTATCTGAGAGAAGGAACATGAAACCAAGCAGTGGGAAAACCCCACCAGGACCAGAAGCTATTTAGGAACCTGCCCACTCCCCTTTGCACTCCACTTGACCCCACATTGCAGATGAGGCACCAGAGGCCAACAAGAGCCAGACATTGTCCCTGTTTCTCTGGGGGACAGGAGGAAGCCACAGAGTGGGTGGGCACTTGACCTTCACTGTGAATTCAACCTATGTCCAGACTGCCGGGTGAGGCTCCTCTCTCCCCTCTAGCAGCTTCCAGGGCAACTGGCCCTGATGTGTGGACCTGTGGAGCTGCTGGTCTCTATGAGCTATGAAAGTACATCAGAAGGACCAAGGGACTGAGACTGGTGTTTGCCTCGGTGGGGTCCTGAGGGCAGAGAGGGTTCCAGAGACACAGACGAGGGTGGGTCTTCCATACTCCAGGACAAGACAGGAGTATTTTCTGCTGAAATGAGGGACCCTGAAGAGGCTGAGGCATCCAGGGGCTGCAGTGGGAGGACTGGCTATGGGGAGGTGAGATGGAAGCACTATGGACCCTTACTTCCTATCCTGTCCCCCTCAGGCATGGGCTGCAATGAGTGCACACATCCCACCTGCCAGCACTCACTGAGCATGCTGGGTGTTGGCCAGTGTGTGGAGTGTGAAAATGGCGTACTGGTGCTGGACCCCACCTCAGGCCCCAAGTGGAAGGTTGCCTGCAATCGGTGCAATGTGGTGGCACACTGCTTTGAGAATGCCCACCGTGTGCGTGTGGCAGCAGACACCTGCAGGACCTGTGAGGCTGCCCTGCTTGACGTGGACTTCAACAAGGCCAAGTCCCCACTGCCTGGCGGCGAGACCCAGCATACAGGCTGTGTCTTCTGTGACCCAGTCTTCCAGGAGCTGGTAGAGCTAAAACACGCAGCCGCCTGTCACCCCATGCACCGAGGGGGTCCTGGCCGTAGACAGGGCCGAGGGCGGGCTCGTGGTCGCCGGCCCCTGGGCAAGCCTGGCCCCCGGCGGCCAAAGGACAAGATGTCAGCACTGGCCGCCTACTTTGTATGAGGGCCAGTGATGGATTAGCCCCCTGGCCACAGGTATCTTTCAGGCACTGAAACCATTAAAATGAGTTTTCTCCCAGAGCAAAAATGGCTCCGGCTAGATGTGTCCTTGGGGGCTGATGGCCCTTTTCCTCCTCTTCTCTCCCTGTCTGGTCTCCTCCCCTCACTCACCCATCCTTGATTCTCCTTAAATCCTGAACTCAAGTCTTGTGGTTCCCCCACCACCACCATACCTACCACTCTGCCCAGCCTGTGCAGGATCAATAGGGCAGCCCACGTCTGGAGACAAAGTAGATATGGTCAGCAGTTTGAGACATATTCAATATATCCATTAGTGGGAGCCAGCCCTGACACCTGGTAAGGGTGGTAGGCCATGAGAATTGTCCACACCCCACCCACACTCCTCTGTGTGTGCTCTGTGTCTTGGGATAGCATCTCGGCCTCCAAAAGCCTTTGCTTTCCCCTCAGCCCCCTTCATGGCTTTCAGCTCTCCAGATCGTCATACTGTATTCATACTACAGACCTCTGAGGCTTGGGACAGGCATTTCCTGGGACCCCTTGGCACCAGTGTCAGCCCCTCCCGGAGACCTTTGTGTCTTTGGTTGTCATGAAACACAGGAGGGAGTTGGGGGCTGCCATGACAAGCTACAGTGTGCCCTAGAAATACATGCCAGAGTTAAAAAAGACCCCAGGATCCTAGGTGGTGGTGGTTGACCACCATCTGACCTGTACACATTCGCTGCCGGGGGCAGCCACATACCCTCAAACCTTGCCTTTGTGGTAGCAGGAATGAGGTCCCGTGCAAATATCCCTGGCTGCTACACACAGTCTCCTCGTGGTGCAGACTCACTTTACATGGGGGCAGGTGAGTACTTTGATTACTGCCTTCAATGAGCCAGTGTTACCACCAGAATTTCTGTCAGTTCCCTTCAGCAAACCTAGTGTTCCCTGGAATACTGTTTATAAAGCATTGAGACCAAAAGGTGTCTGGGGAACCTTAAAGGTTTAGGGACTGAGTTTCTCCAGGTGGGGCCACCTCCTACTCTTCCATCCTTCCAGTCAGATCGCAGCACAGTGACCAGGCCACTCATGCCAGTGAGGAGAGAGTCCTGCACATGCTGTGATTCCTTGATTCCAATGGCCATGAGCAGCATCCTACATCGACCACAGACTGGCCTAGAACCCTGCAGTGGAGCTCCCAAGTCGCCAATGAGTTTAGATTTTGTTAAGTGGCATCAAGTCAGTTCTAACTCATAGCGAACCTGAATAGGTTTTCCAAGGAGCGGCTGGTGAGCTTGAACCCTTGGCCTTGTGGTTCAAACTGACCCTGCAGTCTAGGGTCAGTTTGAACCACAGCACCACACCAGGATAGTTTAGATTCAGAACTTAAATGCTGACCTCAAGTTCTTCACTCATGCGCCAAGTACCTGTCTGCCTTTCCTGCTGGCCCCCATGCAGAGGTACCTCTAGGGCCCCCTATGTTCATGGGCACAAGAAACACCAGAGGCCTGCACTATGTCAGTGCTGCCTTCCAGTGCCCTTAGGGCTGGGGAGGATAATGGCCAGTGACTAAGGTAGGGCCACAGGCTTGGAGAGGCACAGGACAAACCCCCCCCCCCCCAGACAAGGCCTCTAGTCTCAAGGTAGCTAGATTGGCCAGACACAGACTGGTGCCCTTGGGACAACCAGTGGTGGTAGCATATGTTTACTCAATTAGGTGGCGTGCTCCCTCCTTTTGTGACATGAAGAGCAACAGCAGAAGGCCTTCTAGAATGCAGCATGGGGGGGGGGAGTCTTTCCCCTGGGCCCATGGTTATCTCTGGTGGTTGGAAAGCCAAGAGCAGTATGAACCATTGCCATGTGACTATCTGATGAGTGGAAGGGAGGGAGGTGGTGGTGACAGCCAGAACACAATGAGGGAGCATAGGATTCCAGACCAGACACCTGGGAGAGTGGTATCTTAGGTAGTTGGGAGCCAGGGCTCAGCACAGACTTAAGTGTCCGCTGAACGATGATGGCAAGAGACAACGTCCTTCTCTGAGGATGTGAAGTGGGAGGGATGAAGGCACTACAGGGCAGGTGTAGCCCCAGGCACATCCTCTGCAAGCGATGAGCCCAGAGAATGGCCCTGTCTACCTGGGCTGCAGCCCCAAAAGCAATCAACTCTGAAGAGCTGCAGATGTGTAAAAATGCCTCCCTTTCCAGCAGGAGAGGTTACAGCTTTCCCTAAACCCCACTACACATAACACTGATGCAGTTCCAGCATGCCCTCCTACATCGACCACAGACTGGCCTAGAACCCTGAAGTGGAGCTCCCAAGTCGCCAATGAGTTTAGATTTTTTTAAGTAGCATCAAGTCAGTTCCAACCCATGGCAAACCTGAATACGGTTTCCAAGGAGGGGCTGGTGAGCTTGAACAACCCTATGCTGTTTGTGCCCCTACATTTCTGGTAAGATGACTAAAGCTCTGGAGAGCTCAGCAACATTTTAAGAAATAGCCCCAAGCCTTGCTCAAAGCCAGCATGCTGACAGCAGGTTGCAAGAGCTGGGGAAAGATGAATAACAGAGAAGACAGATGAGCCCAGACAACCCCTGCTTTTAAAATGATTTCTTTCAGCTCCATCAACTGCTGTTTCTCTTAAGTCCCTGGCTTTACCAAACCAGTACCAGTTGCCAACAAATCAACCCTGATTCATGGTTACTGTCAGCATAAAACTGCGTGCTTTATGGGGTTTTCAGTGACTGGTTTTCCAGCAGATTACCAGGTCTTTCTTCTGAGGTGCTTCTAGGTGGATTGGAACCTCCCATTTTTCAGCAGTGAGCATCCTAATTATTGCAGCACTCACAGACACCAGTGTAATTTCAAGGGTCCATCAGAAGGCAATAAGAATAGGGATTCAGATTCTGCTGACTTGGAGATGAAGGGAAGGGCCAAGAAATTCGGCCACCTCTAGAAGCACCAGCCCCCACGTACACACCCCTTGACCTTAACCTGGTGAGAGCCAAGTGAGACCTGGTCCACAGAACTGCACTATGATAAATTTGCATTATATTAAGCCCCCATACATGTGATGATTTATCACAGCAGTAATAGGCAATGGACAGCCCCCCACAACACTATGGGGGCCCCAAACCATGGCACCTGGACCTGAAAGTCCGTATCCTACTGGTGGATTTGCAATCCTGCATGCAGTCACCGGCTGTTAACCTGTGAAAGCTGCGTGATTTAGGGGTACTGAGGGATAGAGGTTACCGCTGCTCCTCCCTCGGCAGTGAGCATCCAAGGTCTGAAGCTGCATTTGGAAATTCCGATGACGGCGGCTCCACGCGATACTCCCAGTGGTGGCCGCCAGGGGGTAGCATCTGTCATGCCCGATTGCGCCTGCGCTATTCCTTGCAGGCCGCGACGGGAAGTGGGTGGGGCCGACAGAGCTGCTAGTGTCGTGGAGCGACCGGAGAGCAGGTGAGGCTGTGGGATTGTGGTGCGGAAGTCAGGGCGAGATTAGGGGCTGAAGGGCCGGGATGAGGGCCTGGGGACTCTGTGGGGGGGGGTGTTTAAACACGCACGGGCGGGATGGGGAGGTCAGGTGGGACATCCAAATGTCTGGGGCGGAGGTCGGGGACTAAGGAGCAGAGTGGGAGTCGCAGCTGCTCGAGTCAAAGAATTGGGGGCCTGGAAAGCCAAGGCACAGAACAGGTTCGCCCAACCAGTGGGGCGTGGCCAAGCTCTGGGTCTAGGGGGAGACGAGGACCGGGAGACCAAATGGGGTTCCCCCACCTCTTCGGACCGAAGTACTCCCGCCGCCATCTGCCCAGGGCCCCCATCCGACCGGCTGTTCCTGTCTGCCCGGGACCTCCCCCATCTCCTCCCCTGCAGCATCTGGGCCGGAGCCCACTGCCCTGACCCCCATATGTATATGAGGCGTGTGTTCACCACATTGCGAGGTGAACCAGCGCCACCACATATCCATGTAACCTCAAGTTGTTGTTATTGTGCCGTTGAGTCTGTTCCAACTCAGCGATCCTGTGCAGGGAAGCCCCTTAATCTCTGAGTGAAGAGGGATATGCCCAGGCGTGTTAGCGCAGTCAGTAATGGTAGACCTCTTGGTAATCCCTTCTTCCCACCCACCTCCTCTGAATTTCAGGGACAGCTCTGTGTCTGGGCTGGGCTCCCCCACCAAGAAGGACAGAATCTGAGAGTCTAACTCTGAGCTCATCTCCACCGATGGCTGATCTTTTTGCACATATCCGCCATCCAAATTTCACTCTTGTAAAAAATGACAAAGGCACCATATCCAGAGTCAACTCTGCCGCTTGCCAACCCCCAGTGAATCAGAGTAGCACTGTGTTCTATTGGGATTTGCAGTGGCTAATTTCTTCCAAGATGCCTCTGGTGGACTTATTAGCAGCCAGGGCACATTAACCCATTAACCTCTTGTACCACCTAGCCTATTGGTTTTGCCGTTTCTTACCTGTGTTTTGTTTTGGTGGGTTACTACCCCATCTGCAACATGAATGTAATAGTGAATACGTCTCATCATGGTTTTGTGAGAGAAAGAAAAATGCTACTCTGAAAGCTGTAAACCTGCCAGCAGGTTCACTTGGAGAACTCCTTTCAGAGATTGCCTGGCTTTGAGGCCTGTCTGTACTGCCCTTCATGTTGCCTGGACTATTTTAGGCAACATCTAAGGCAACAAGATGTCTGGTGGCATTGGGCTATCAGCCTCTCCAGGGGAGAAAGATGAACCTGTCTGCTGCTGTAAAGACAGCCTTAGAAACCCTAAATAGCAGTTTTACTGCCTTATAGGGTCGTTGTGAGTCAGAATTCTGGATTTGGTGTCTGGTTTTGAAGGAAACATCCTTGAGTGGTGCAGTGCACACACTTGGTCACTAATTGAAAGGTTAATAGTTTGAGTCCACCCAGAGACTAGATCTGCTTCTGAGAGTTCATAGCTGTGAAAGCCTTATAGAGCACAGCTCTTTTTAGGGAGTTGCCATGAGTGGGAGCTAACAGCAGCTGTTCACCTTGGGTAATTTATGCTAGTTTATTTACTTCTACATGTAAGAAAATGTGAAAATTAATAAAGTTAAATGTATCCCAAGATCCCAAACCAAAAACCCCACTGCCATCAAATGGATTCCAACTCATAGTGACCCTAGAGCGGGTAGAACTGCCCCATAGAATTTTTGAGACTGTGAATCTTTACAGAAGCAGACAGCCTCACTTTTCTCTCCTGCAAGCAGCTGGTGGATTCAAAATATTAGCTCTTGGATTGACATTTCCCCATGCTTAACCCACTGTGCCACCAGGGCTTCTTCCTTCAATAAAAAAAATGTCCCTCTCTGTATATTTATTTGTCTGTCAGTCTGTTGTACTGTAGCTGTTGTGCTGTTGCATGCTGCTGTGAAACTAGAATCTATGTCACTGGTATTTAAAATATCAGCAGGTTTGTCTATGGTGGACAGGTTTCTTGGAACTTCCAGGCTAAGACAGACTAGGAAGAAGGAAAAGACAGTAAAAAACTAGTGACTGAAGACCTTGTGTATAGCAGCAGAACATTGTCTGCTAAAACGCCAGAAGATGATCCCCTATAGAAACCACTGAGGATAGCACAATATGGAGCAGTGTTTCGTTCTATTGTAGGTAATGATCGCTGTGAGTCAGAACCCACTCAACAGCACTTGGCGCCAATAACTTCTAGGGAGAAGCTTAACTTTAGATGCCAGTTTATAGAGAGGTTTGTGCTTTCTTAACTTAGCGCCCTTTCCTCCTCTCCAAATCCTGCTTTCAGAAGACTATTAAGTTGATGCTGAAATATGATAGCCCTTCCCTAAGCAGTAAAAGATGGTTGTTGTTAAACTAATTCTTATGATGTGATGACCCCATATGTGCAGAGTAAAACTGCCCCACCTTTTAGATACAGAGCGCCAGGTCTGTCTTCCAGTGTGCTTCTGGGGAGGCTCAATCAGCCAACTTTGCAGATGGTAGTATCTTCATCCTTTAATACCACCTTATCTGTGGCTGCTCTTTTGGTAAAGTTAGAAGGCTCAGTCCATCAACATTGGAAAATGATGGTTCTAGAAGATTCCCTCCTGGGTTCTGCCTTCTCTGTACCCTTGGGCTCTCAAATCAATTTGTCACCTTAAAGAAACACTGTGGTGGATTTATGGGTCTTGTTCCCAAAGGAAGTTCTCCAGCCCAGGTTTTAGGGGATCTTGGAGGGTGCCAATATGATGTCATGACTGCAGAACAGGCAACTGTGCTGGCCAAGAATGGTTCTGGGCCCCATAGTGGGCCTAAGAGTGCCTGGTCCAAAGGAGATCAGGGACAGAGTAGGGTCTTCTATACCCAGGCATGACCCTTTCAACCCCAGTGATCCATGTGGGAGGTTGGTGGGGACTGATATACTCAAACTAACATGTGTCTTAGTCTCTTAGAGCTGCTGTAATAAAAATACCACAGGTGAGCAGCTTTAACACACAAAATTATTCTCTCACCATATAGGAAGCTAGAAACCTGAATTCAGAGGACCAGTTCTTGCTCTCTCTGTCCTCTCTGGGGAAGGATCTTTGTCTCTGCTTCTCTAGCCCCAACATTCATTGGCAATCTGTCTTTTCCCCATTTGTGCTTGCTTCTCTGTATCTGTTGTTAGGTGCTGGCAAGTCAACTCAGACTCATGTACAACAAAACAAGACACTGTCATCCTCACCATCATTGCTATGCTTGAGCCAATTGTTGCAGCCACTATGTCAGTGCATTTCATTGAGAATCTTCCTCTTTTTCACTGACCCTCTACTTTATCAGGCATGATGCCCTTCTGCAGATATTGGCCCCTCCTGATGACATGTCCAAAATATGTGAGACAAAATTTACATTCTGGCTGTATTTCTTCTGACACAGATTTGTTTGTTATTCTGGCAGTCCATGGCCTCTGCTGCCCTATAAGCCACTCTAAAGTAATAGGTTCACCCCCACTCTATACTGATATGATCTTATTACTATAACTAAGAAACCCTATTTCCGGGCAGGATTATATGCATAGGTATAGAGGTTGGGACTCCAAGACACATTTTTGAAGGACATGGTAGGAAGTCCTCAACACTAGACTGTGAGGTGGCCCAGCTGCAGCGATGCAGAGTGGAAGGATGCAGCCAGCCAATGAGAGTGTGGAGGTAGAGGAAGGGGGATAATCTAGAGCTGATTTGGGGATAGAGGGTAGTGAGGGAGAGAAACGGGAGCAAAGTTTCTCCTTGGCCATCACTAGCCCAGGGAACCAGAGGGTGTGGTAACCAGGGAAAGCAAGGAGGCCAGCTTGCGAAGAGCACTGTTGGGGTACCTGAGGTGATGGTTGGCACCTGGATTGGGGATTCTTCTCTAGGAGAATACACCTACTTTGTCGGGAGACAAGAACAGAGTGAAGAGAAAAGTGCTCAGGACACTCCATTCCCCTCTCCCTCACAAGCTTCAATGTCATCTGCAAAACAGGGTGCTCATTCTGGCTCTGACGGATCTTGGGATGCCAAATGGAGATGGTCAAGGCAGGGGCTTGGCTGGACAGTGGAGCCACATCATTCTGGGGGCTGCCCCACCATCCACTGGGCCTCTTCCAGCCTGCACAGTTCAAAATTCTCGACCCTCTACCTATCAGAGAGGATGTAGTAGGCTTGGTCATGTCCTGAAAACACTCCCACAACCCTGGGTCCGATCTCTACCTCTCCCACATTGAGGCCTGCAAGGCCATCAGGAGACCGGAGAACCTGGGCATTCCCTTCCAGGCCTGCCTCCCAGACAGCTGTTCCATTTGTCTCCTATCTGTCTAGGTCCCTGTTCTTCCCCTTAAGCTGTCTTGGACCCCACAGTACTGTGTCCACACCACAGAGCCCTCCTAGATCCCCAGAAGCAGACTTTGCCTGCCATCAGTAACCTGCCCCAGCAACCCACTCCTGCTCCTCCTCTGACCACCTCTCAGGCATTCAAGGGGACCCCACAGGCCCAGGTTGTCCCTTTTACCCAAGATGTGAGTTGCAACCTCTACCCTCTGCCTTAAGGCCTAACCTTTCTTTGCACAACGTCTACCAGTTCTGCCTGAGAGTAAAGGGAGTAGACAGGACCTGGGTCCACCATGATCCAAAAGAGCCAGAAGTACCAGGTGCCACAAGTATCTGTATCTGCTGACTCTGTTTCTTTATAGAACCTAGAGTGGAACGAGCCAGAAGCCTGCCTACCCAGCCAACGTGGAAGCCCGGGATGCCCTCAGGATGGCCTCTCGTACTCCTCAAGAGAGCAGCCAGGAGGCTGGCGATGCGGAGGACACCCAAGCATTCCTGGACACCTTCCTGCAGGACTTTCCAGCCCCACCACACCCAGAGAGCCCTCTGCCGTGGAAGGCCCCAGGGGTGGCACTGAGCCTGGAGGAAGTACAGGGCGAGCTGGCCGAGCTGTCACTGAGCTTCCTGGGCAACAGGTAGATTGGGTTCCCACTGGGGAGGGGCAGTGGGTGCCTCTCCATCCCATCAGCTAGGACCATAACTGCCATCAGTGAATTCTCCTAGCCTATGTCACTTCCGTCACCTACTTCCCTGCTATTGCAATGCTGAACATCTGGGAGGCTGAGATCCAGTGAGTTAAGTCAGATCAGGGCTAGCACAGTACCATGGCTGCTTGTGGCTGCCCCCTGACTTACAGATGAGGAAGCAGAGACACTTTCTGGGTGAAGGAGCCCTGGTGGTACAGTGGGTTACTTGGGCTGCTTGCTAATTGTAACATTGGCATTTTGAACCCACCACTTGCTCTAAGGAAGCAAGATGAGGCAGTCTGCTCCGGTAAATATTGACAGTCTTGGAAACCCTAAGGAACAGTTCAACTCTGTCCTATAGGATCACTAACATCCTTTTGGATGTTCTCCTCCCTCTTAGTCCACAAGTGTCCTCCTAAACAGCAAATTGACCATTCTCTGATCGTCACCCAGACAACTACAGGGCCTTGGAGCCAGTCCACACGATGTCTAGGAACCTAATCTCTCCTGAGGGGTATACCGTGACCCCATTCCCAGCATCACCCTCAGGCCCACCTGCAAACCCTTTCAAGCAGTGATGTGACTGCTCCAGGGCCCCTACGTGCTGGCCAGTCCCTCGGCCTGTCCACAGACTCCAGGCTGCCTACCCGCCCCCTATACTCTGGCACATCTGTGTTCCTGGTGAGTTCATCTGTGGGTGTCACCTCTGTCTCCACACACCTGGGTGCCCACGTGGGAGGAGCCGGGACCCAGCTCAAAGGATTTCAGTCTCACTTTGTACAGAAAGTTGACTGTACCACTTTGCCACTATGAGCTTAGCTCTGTAGTGTCAGGCAGCAGGGTACAGACAGGCTGTTGACTCTGTTTGGCATCCAGGAACTAATTTCCAGACAGCTGGCATGCAAGGCAAACCCTCCCTCTGTTGGAGTATCCGGCGCTGGACCACAGACCTGCTGAGCCAAGCAGGGGCAAGGAAGACACAGAGGGAGTAACTGAGGCAGGCAGTGCTTGGGGGATCACAGTGCCTTCAAGCCCCATTCCTTTGTCCACACTGGAGCCCCTGACAGGGCCCTGGGTGCAGGTGAAGACCCTTCCCATTTTCATTGTCGAGGAGCTTGAGGGTTGTTGGGGGAAAGTCAGGCCCAGCCAGTAGCCCAGAGTCTTGGTCAATGAGAGAGTTCCAGATGGGAGAAGGGAGAGTTGGGGACTAGGGCCATGTGTACTGTGTCCACAGCCAGGTCCCTAGAGAGTCTCCGCTCCCAGCAGGAGAAGGGGTCTGGGGTTTTGCGTTACAGAGTACAGATGGGAAGGGGTAAGGAGGAGGGTGGCTCAGGCAATGGCAGCAGCAGGCCCAATGACCTGCCCACTTCCAGGGTGGCCTGGGCCAAGCAGACGCATGGGCCCAGGCACGGACCCCAGGGCAATCGAGTTCTGGTTCTGGTGGAGGTGTTGCGGCAAGCAAAAAGCAGGGAACAAAGAGGACTTGTGGGAGGTGGAGCAAGCTCAGGGAGGCAGTGACCAGAAGGGTCTGTCAAGCAGAGCTGTAGGCCTGAACCCAAAGGGTTGGGGCTGGCAGACCTTAGGGGACAGTCGCCCTGCTCACTACTCCTAGCCCTGGGAGCTCCACGGCTTTGTGGACCCAGAGGAATTAGAAATACACTAGAAAACCGCTTAAAGTCCCTGGAAGTGAATGTAGTGTCAAGAGAGTCTGGTTCCAATCTCCCTAGTCAACTTGCTTTCATTTATTTTGTTCCTCTCTATTATTATTTTTCACACACACACACATGGGTCTTCATCATTGTGTCATGGCATAAACATGAGAGCCTGGCATGTTACCTGTCACAGCTACCCTCCCCCCCTCCCCCAATATATCTGTTCATCCATTCTCACGGGTTCTGGCTTGTGCACTCACAGACCAGCTTGTGCTGAGGGTGCTCTGGTGTCTTGATCCACAGAGGAGGTCTGCTACCTAGGGTATCTTGAGAGGGAAGCACACAGCTTCATGTTTCTTCTGAGGAGTGGTTGGTGTGTTTGAACCACCAACCTTCGGGGGAGCAGCTCAACTTGCAACTCACTGCGCCACCAGGGCTCCTCCTTTGAATGATAAATAGGATAGTCTGTAGGAATGTCCAGAGACCAGGCTGTGGTGGCTCAGGTCCTGGCTTTCCTTGTGGTGCTAGAGGTTCTGTGTTGCTACCTCAGGTTCCTGAGCTGTGTGGGCCCCACACAGTGGTTGTGTGTGTGTTTCTACCTTCTTAGAGGCCCCTCCATCAGCAGAACAAGCCTTTTTGGTACTTCGACCCTGTCACCACTTAGTAGGATTCTAAGAGTCCTACTCTGGAGGGACTCAAGTGGAGCTAGTTCTCATGATACAGAGACACCCCCCCTCACCCCCCAGGATAGGTGGGATTCCCCAGATGCACACAAATTGTTGAGATGGGTGGGGTGTCTGAACTCAGGATATGGTGGCCCGAAGCCAACATTGTCTGCTGCATCTGTGCAGCCAAAAACTGGCCCCAGCGTGATGGCAGGGGTGGGCTTCTGGAAGCCACTTGTGACCTCAGAGGATAGGCATCTCCTCCCCTGCTCTAACAGGAAACCTCAATTGTCCTCACCAGTCTCCAGGGGGCGGGGGTGGGGGTGTGGAGGGGAGCTTGCTTCTCTTCCTCTGACTGGTAGTTTTTCAAGACAGTTCAAGAAGCTTCTCTCATCAACCCACCTTATTTTTTTTTTAAGTTTTTATTGTGAATTATGTGATAGTTTACATGGGAGAACGTTAGCTTTACATTCATCCTATATTGTTTAATTGCCATGATTACAATCCCCTCCATGCATCCTAAAACAACCAAAGGGTATACCCCGCAAGTTTGCCCTTCAGTTGTCAGCACACAGCCCCTCTCTCTGGATCTAGAGTCCCCAGCCGCTCCATCTCTCCATGCCATCGTCTCTGCCTCCATCTCTGGCGTCACTGTTTCTCTGGGTAGGGTTCCGCACTCTGCTCTTCTCCCTTGATGGTCCTTGGGACCTCCATTCCTGGACTGCAAAGTTAACCACGCCCTTCGTTTTGCTACAAAATGTCTACCTTTACATTTCCAACGCTCACAGTCAGTCCTGATAGCATTTATTCACTACTGTACGACAGGAGCCCTATCCCCATCTCCTTTCATCAGCCCCACCCAGACTGATTGCATACTACTCAGTGGATAGCCACCTTCTTATTTTAAAACACCGCTAATTTATAGCGGGACTCCTGGTGGCATTGTAGGGTAAGCACTGGACTTCAAACTACAAGGTCTGTGGTTCAAACCCAAAACCCACCAGTTGTTCCTCGGAAACCCTATACAGAGTTGCTACGAGTTGGAACTGATTCGATGGCACTTAACAACAATATAACGAAGTTTACCATTGGAGTCCTAGTGTGGTGCTGTGGGAAAAACACTGGACCAAAAGGCTAGTTTGAACTGAAGGTCAGCAGTTCAGGCTCACCAGCTGCTCCTCTGAAACCCTATGCAGGCTTGCTGTGAGTCTGAAACAACTAGATAGCACTTAGTAACAATTCATAGTGGTGGGTTCCTAAAACTGTCACTAGACTTAATAAAGAACACCGGCCCCAGGGGACAGCACCTGGCCTTTGTGGGCTGTTGGAAGGTTCCCTGTTGCTCCTGAATACTGAGGACAGACAGATGAGTCAATGGGTCTGCCCTGGGAGAGCAGCTTTAGGGTACCAGGAGGAGCATCAGGGAAGACTTCACAGGGAGGTAGGGACCCAGCAGCTCAAGGGTGATGTGGGACTGTTTAGAGGCTCTGTGTATCTTGGCATTCCAGTAGCCCTGCCCAGTGACTTCTTCTTGGCCATTTGGCATGGTTCCAACTCCTCCATCCCCATGACCTCCTCCCCTGACCTGGCCACTTTGTGACCTGCAAGCGTCTCTTCCCTCCTGCGCTGTCCCTTGCAGAAGGATTCTGTTCCCTTTCAACTTTTCTTCCCCTCAGGGATTGAGCTCTGTCCCGTGTGGCCTGTTGCCCACATCTGACATAGTGATTGAGTTTTATCTGAGTAACACTTTGCTGATCCCCTTGCTGCTCTGGTCTCACCAACCTCTCTGCTGCCACTCATCTCCTGGGGCTTCACTCCCCCTCCCAGACCCTCACTTGGCCTACTCCATCACCTCCAGCCCCATCTCCTATCCAGCTCATGCCTGTACCAGCCTCCCAGGGACTTGATAGGAGCAGAGCCCTTCACAGCATCCTCTACTGTCCCTTCTGTTCTCCCTCCTTGTCTGATTGGCTAACTCTCTGCTCAGCTGGGCCTTACAGTTTGCCCCCTGCCCCTACCCTGTGTTACTCTCCTCTGCCCAGCTGCCACCATGTCCCCAAGGACCCTCTTCCATGCTGAGACCAGAGAGCTCTATAAATGCCCAGCAGTCTTGTCACATTCCACTTTGTCAGTAAAGTCAGTGATGCCCCATTGCCATGAGCATGGCCCACCACCCCTGCTCCCAGCACATCCTTATCCTGGTCACTCTGACAGCCTGCTTGGGACCCCCTGGGGCTATACTCAGACCACTCACTCCTTCTCTCTGCCGAACTCTCACCCACCATGTGTCCTGGTATGCATGAGTGCCCTTCAAACTACAGTCCTCAGTTCCTTGAGCCACCAGAGCTCCCTCTCCCCTAGCTTCCTTAGCTCTTCTAGTTCCCAGGGGTTCCCCCACCTTCATCTTGTTCCCCTAAGCCTACAGGGCTCCCCTCTCTGCCCATCAGTTCTCTAAGCTTCTGAGGCACCCCACGTTGTCATGGTTACCCTCTCCTCTCTGCTCCCCAGATCCCCTGCGACTTTTGCAAACCCCACCCCAGCTTCCCAAGTCCATGGGACTCTACATCTATTTTATTTATTTAACTCAGGTGGAAGCTTACAGAAGTACTTTAGGGGCCTCCTCCCTTCTGTACTCTTTTATTTATTAATTTTATTTAACTTTTTTATTGTGATTTAAGTGAACATTGACAGAACAAATTGGTTTCCATTCAACAACTCCTGCACATGTTATGTGACATTGATTGCAATCCCCACAATGTAAGCTGTCTTCCTACTTTCTCACTGTGTTTACTGTTTCCATTTGTCCATCTTTCCTGTCCTCACCCACACTCTAAGCTTTATCCCTAAGCAAACACTGCCCTTTTGATCTTGTATGGTTGGTTGTTCTAAGGAGTGTGGACCTTCCTGGTGTTACTGTTCATCTTGATAGCCTGTCTGTGTGGCGGCAAGTTGAGCCACTGGAGTGAATTCCATTCCAGGACTGAATGTTGTTGGAGGGCCATAGTCTCGGGGTTCTACCAGTCTCTTGGTGACTAGTAGGCCTGTGATTTTTAGTTTTTTAATATTTTTCTCCCACTATACCCAGGACCTCCTGTTGTGATTCCTTTCAGAGTGGTCAGCAATGGTATTAGGCACCATCTAGTTCTTATGATCTCAGGGTCATGGAAGCTGAGGTTCACATTGTCCATTGGATCAATTGCTTCCTTGTATCTTTGTCTTTCTTTACTCTTCTTTGCTCTGGACAGGGAAAGACCAGTAGTTAGTTGTTCCTTTGATGGCCACTCACAAGTTTTTTAAAATTCCAGACACTACTCACAAAAGTAAGATGGTAGAACATTGTCTTTGTGGATTACATTGTGCCAGTTGACCTTGGTGTTCCTCAAGTCGATGATCCTGATCCCCCAGGTCCCCAGCTATTCTTGGCTACTTCCGCTCCCTCTTCCACGATGACCTGTGGGAAAGGCGCTGTGACCAGATGGGATTTCCAGTAGTTTACTGGCCCTTCTCCCAGACCAGTAAACACAGGCACCCCACACCACCACGCCTGGTTCCATGTTGGCCCAAAATGGGTTCTAGTCAAGGTTGTCATGTGCACAGATGACAGCCACAGTTGCCAGTGTGCTCTGTTCATGTCTCTCACTGAGGATCAGAAGCTGTCCAGCTCTTATGCCTCTGTGGGTGTTGCAGGCTCTACTTCCTGCCTCTGGAAGGGGCTCCAAACAAGGGTCATATCCAGGTCCTGTCCCATCTTCCTTCCATAGGAGTGCTCCACCAGTGCTGGCTTCGGCCCTGACCCATGCGGCCCTTTCCCAGCTGTTGCAGACAAACCTGTCAGAGTTCAGGAAGCCACCAGATCCTGAGGAAGAAGAGGGTGACGAAGAAGTGGACAAGGCCCCTGTGACAAGTGAGTCCCCTTTTCTGGTGGCCCCAGGCTTGCCAGGCCTTGCTGCAGACTCAACAGGCCTAAATAGGCCAGTTTGGCAAGATTTCAGGGCTCCCAGGTTTTATCCCAATCTCCTACCAGAGATGTGGATGTGAGATCCCATTGATGGAGGCTACAGAGGGCTCAAGAGTAGCAGGGGCTTCAGGGTTAAAGTGCAGAGGGCCCTACTTCCATGCCTGAGGGCAGCATGGTAAAACACAAGCACACACAGTCAGCCTCAGCCCGGGCACCATCCTCAAGTGGGCTTGGGCACCCTGACAGGCAGCCTGCTGGCTCAGGTTCCAGAAACACCCAAAGAATGAATAATGTTCGTCCAGTTCTGATGTGAGGAGGCCCAGGCACTGAATTACTTAGCATGACTAAACTCAGAGGTCCTGCCAGTGGGATGGAAGTGGACATGTGGTGGTACCGCTGTGGAAAATCGGTACACACCTTAATTGCCCCCACATACTCAAATTGGGACCATGAGGCAGAGGCGGTCAACCACATCCTGGGTGCTTTTCTGGTAAGGGCCCCCCAAGACAGTGCTTCCCAGAGGTTGCCAGAGCACAGACACAGCTGGAAAAGCCCAAGATCCAGGGAAGCCTGCAAACCTCCAACAGAACCAGTGGTGGTTATGTGCCTTGGAATCAGTTCTGACTCATAGCAACGCTGTACAGGGTTTCCGAAGCTGTAAGTCTTTACAGGAGCAGAAAGCCTCATCTTTCTCCTGTGGAATAGCTGGTAGTTTCAAACTGCTAACCTTGCAGTTCACAGCCCAATTCATAATCACTACACAGAATGAGTAGGAGATGGAAAAACTATTATCTTTTCATTCCTTTTTCCACTAACTTTTTAAAACACCTTCTCCTCCCCACTCTGTACATGCCAGCCACATCTCATCATAAAAACATAGGGACTCTTATTCCACATTGTCTCTTTTGTTCTTCTAGTAATTCATTTTGTTTGTTTGTTTAATTTGAGTTGGGTGCTTTAAGATTAGATTCAGTTTGCCATTCAATGATTCATATACATTTTGTTTCATGTCATTGATTGCAACCCCTACAATGTTAACAGTCACGGTCTCACTTCCTCTTTGTGTTTCCTATTTCTCCTCCTTTCCTGTGCCTTCTGAACATTATCCTTTTGATCTCAAAGGGTTCATTTTTCTAAGGTATGCATGCCTCACTACTGTTTTTGTTTCCCTTCTAGAACTATCTATTGTTTGGGTTACAAAAGTGTTGGTCCATGTTAGGAACTCCTCGGTGGTATAAACTTCAATGCTTGGCTGCTTGCCAAAAGGTCAAAGGTTCCAGTCCACCCAGAGGTGGCAGTCTACTTGTAAAAAGTCAGCCACTGAAAACCTTGTGGAGCCCAGGCCCCTTCTGCATACGTAGGGACATCAGCAACTGGTCTTTTATTTTGGTCCTTGCTAGACTGAAAGTGCAGAGGAGATGAGGGCTTAGTGAAGAGCCAGCCTGTGGCAATCGTCTCCCAGTGACAGGTACAGTTTGTTGCAGCTGCAGCTGCACACATATCAGATGCAGAGAGAGAAGCAGAGAAACAAAGTTGGGGTCTGCAACCAAACTCTGAGAATTCCAAACACCCTGGGCCTGGGCTACACGGACCTTCAGGGATGTCATAGGCATCCTGTCAGTAGAGGTGCCCCAGGGGCCAGGTGCCCAACTTAATACTAGAGTGCTTCTCCCAGCCGAAAATTTATTCTTGACCAGGCCACCAGACACCTGAGCAGTGAGTACCTCGGTGCCAGTTCCCAACTGACCAATACTCTAAACTCAGAATGACTGTGGGCATGAAGCTGATGGGAAGATGCTTCCAAAACCAAACCAAACACACCACCATGGAGTCAAGTCTGACTCTTAGCAAACCTGTCGGACAGCCCAGAGCTGCCCAGAGGGTTTCTGAGACTAAATCTTTATGGAAGCAGACTGTCTCATTTTTCCTTGATTGGCTGGTGAGTTCAAAATAGCAAGCCAGAGCTTAACCCACTGCACCACCAGGACACCATGGGAAGATGGTTACTGGGGAACCAAAGGAAAGATCACTATGTAAAGCCTCTGGCTTCAGTCAGTGCCAGGCCATCTCACACCCGCCCTTCTCCTCATAGTGCACAACATCCTAAAGCCTGTTAGCCTGCTGGCCTTGGTAGCAGGCAGCCACTGTTCTCAGCAAAACCAGCCAGCTTCCTCCCCAATTCACACAAAGGCAGCTTTCCTTCCCACCCCGCCCCTCCTCAAGAACAAAATGCTGTTTACCAGCCCAGGCAGGGAATCAGAGCCGCCTGCTGGCCCAAATGAAAACTGCGCAGCTGACTGGGCTTCTCACCAGAGCAGTCCCTAACTGGCAAAAAGAACTATTGTTTTAAGTACCAGGGCATCAGTTCCAGCCCATAAGGATCCTGCGTAGGGTTTCCAAGGAGCAGCTAGTGAACTTGAACTGCCAATCTTGCAGTTCAAACCAACTTTTCAGTCCAGCACATTAACCCACAGTGCCACATCAGGACTCCTGGCTAAAAGGGTAAAACACTTGCTAAATACAAGGTTGGTGGTTTGTGTCAACCCCAAGAACACCTTGAAAGAAAGGTCTGGTGACCTACTTCCCAGAAAATAGCCATTGAAAACCCCATGGAGCATAGTTATACTCTAACACACATGGGGTCACATGTGGTGGGTCGGTTTGACAGCAACTGTGTTTTGTTTTTTCCCAGAGGCACCCTCCACTTGGGCTTCCCAACTGGCCTGTGAGGAAAGAAGGGGCAAATACGGGCTGCCTCTGCCATGGGGAGGTCAGATGTCATAAAGACTGTCATTCTTCCAAAGTCCTCTTAGGAAAACCACAGTTCAAGGGCAGAGAGCCAGAACTTGGTCTGTGCTGGCACCAGAGGAGCTGGACTGGGCTGGGCTTCCCTCCTGCTGCTCAGAGTCTGACTTTTACTTGCCCTTTACTTGGGTAGAAAATGGAGCCCTGGTGGCACTGTAGGATAAACACTGAACTGCTAATCACAAGGTTGGTAATTCAAACCCACCAACCACTCTTCAGGAGAAAGATAAAGCTCTCTGTTCCCATAAAGATTTACAGCTTCAGAAACCCTATATAGGGTTGCTATGAGTCGGAATCAACTTAAAGGCAGTGAGTGTGGGTTGTTTTGGGTTTGAGTAGAGAGTGGAGTTTAAACTCAGTGGTGGAAATAGTCTTGCCTAAGGCAAGAAAATCCACAGCCACAAGTTTGCAGGTTTTAGGCCTCATGAGAGCATCACGCCAAGCCAAAGATCCACACAAAGTAACCCTGTAGGACAGAGTTGAATTGCCCCATAGCATTCCCAAGGCTGTAAATTTAAATGGAAGCAAACTGCCTCATCTTTTCCTTATAGAACCCCATTGGATTCAAACTGCATTTAGGTGGTAGCCAGTGCTTAACCTACTTTAGCTCTAGGGCTCCTTGATGAGAAGGGGGTGGAGTTGGTTACATCTCTGGTCACCAGGGGAGTATGTAGAAAAAGAAGGAATCACTCCTTCCCCGTCACCCATGTGAATCTGTTCTGCCAGGCCACCTTCTGTCACCAAAGCTGCTCACAAAACTTCAAGATGATTGTGCCATGTCTAAAGTTGAGGGTTCTAGGATTTTTATCGTCTGTGTCTGTTTATTTGGTTTCTCATATCTTTGTTGTAGGGGATCCATGTAATGTGTCTGCCTAATCCTCCATCTAACTGGAAGTCAAAAAAAAAAAAAAAAAAATCCTAACAGAATTTTCAGTTAGGGACTGCAATTCAGTCCGTAACAGTAGGTGCAGAACTTTTGGTGCAGTTGCTAAAATCCTGTGTTTACAGATGCTGTCATTTTGGCTAACCCAGCTGGTGTATCATGTGCCCCTCTAGATGACACTGCCCCACTGGGCTGGACTGGGCTTGTCCAGGAGGAGGGGAAGCAAAGAGACTGACAGTATCCTGAGCTCCCTCTGACCATATCTCTGCCACTCTGCAGTGCTGGATGCTGGGGGCCTGGCACGGAGCTTCTTCACCAGGCTCTGGGATGTGTGTAGCCAGTGGCAAAAGCAGGTTCCGTCAACCACCAGGAATCTTCATCAACAGTGGTTGGTCTCCATCCATGCCATCCGGAACACACGCCGCAAGATGGAGGATCGGCACGTGGCCCTGCCGGCCTTCAATCAGCTCTTTGGCTTGTGTGTGAGTGCTCCTGGGGACCAGCTGGCTACACACCTCCAGGCAGGTGTGGCGAGCCCAACTCTCAGGTCAGCAGCCACCTGGATACAAACCTAAAGAACAAAAAATGGTTTGCCCCAGTCTATTATTAGGGAAGGGCCCTGGGTGCCTTTTTACCCAACGGGTGACTGTGAACCCTGCTCCATCCAACCCAGCAGTAGGAACTGCCCTGCACCCCAACGACTCTATGCTGGAACTCAGCCAAGGCCATACTGATTATCCCAAACCTTGTACCCTTTGGCCAGCCTATAGGTACCCGTGTTCCCATCCCTATCAATGTTCACCCCCTAGACGTGTACCCAGGCCAGCCTGGATCAGGATGCATAGCTGGCATATTTGAAACTCTTTCATTCCTCATCAGGACCCTGTGGACCGCGCCTACTTCGCTGTATTTGACGGTCACGGAGGGGTGGATGCTGCCAAGTTTGCAGCAGCGCATGTACATACCAACGCTGCCCGCCAGCCGGGGCTGCCCACAGATCCCGAAGGCTCCCTCAGGGAAGCTTTCCGGCTTACCGATGAGATGTTCCTCCGAAAAGCAAAGCGAGAGGTAAGAATCGTGGTCCAAACCTCAAGGGCAGCATGGGGCCTGTAGCCCTTCACACCAGAGGAGTCCTGGCCTCCACGAAGGGTGAGAAACCAACTCAGTGAGTCACAAGTCAAGGAGGCTCCTTTTTAACTTGAGTGCACACACAGCACATAGCTTGCCCCGACCCAAACACTGACCCCCAATAGCCTGGACCTGACAGGCTGCTGAAGGAGTAAAGATGTTGACAAGAAAGCAGTATCCTCTCCACCCTGCTTTCCTGGGCAATTCCTTGTAAGCCACCATAGTCTACTGGGTGCATTCTCTCCCCAGGGATCAGAGCCACTTCCAGAAACATTATACCAGGCCTTCCTGTAGGAACTTAACCTGAACCTCACCTGCACAATTATACAGGCCTCCCAGCAGCCCTCCATGTCTTCAACACCATGAAACCCAGCCTCAGCTGAAAAGACCACCCTCAGTTGATGCAGCCCAGCAGTAGCTATGGCCAGATTACACCCAGGACAAGCCTTGAGCTCACACTTTAATGGCAATGCACAAAGCCAGCCTCTGGGCCTTCACAAACAGCCATGTGGCCTCTAGAGGCATACAGGGAAAATCAGTGAGAAGCTGACAGTGCAGCTACTCTGACCACCAGCATCCTAGGTGGAAGAAGGGCCCTGAGTTCAGGTTGTCTCTAGGGTAGAGAAATAGTTCCCTGAGGCAGACATTTCGATTTTTCCATTTTTCTTTCATTTATACATGATACACTTTACATTTAAAGTGTGCAGTTTCTATGTCCTTACCTAGATACCCACCCAGACACCCTCTTCACCACAGTCAAGACTATAAACATCCCTCCCCACCTGGCCACCCCAGCTACTTCTGGATACTTGAGATTAGTTTGCATCTGCAGACTCTTAATGGTTTCATGGGTAACTTTGTAGGTAACCAACATGAATCCAATACCCAAAATATGGAGTCCCTTCATTTCTGACACCAGCCACCTGAGCCACCTGGAGCTAAGACAGATCTCAGAGGTGCAAAATACACCATCCTTTAGACTGTCGAGTGGGCAGGTTGGCTGCAAGTTTGGAAATTTTCATGACACCTTCACTTTCACCTGTTGACGCTCGGAATTCCGTAACTCACTGGAAGAACTCACAGAAATTGCAGTATTATTCTTAGAATTAATAGATATATTATAGAAAACCCACTGCCATCAAATTGATTCCAACTCTGAGCAACCCCATACATAGTACAGAGGAGAACTGCTCCTAAGGGCTTCTGAGACTCTGGTTCTAGGAGGAGACTTCTGCAGAGCTGGCTGGTGAGTTGGAACTGCTGACTTCACTGTTAGAAAAAAGAATGCAAGTCAGGAACATTGTGAGGAAGAGGAAGAGATACAGGTGACATCTGGGGAGGCTCCTGAGTCAGAACTGCCAGATCTCAGTGAGGGCACGTCCCCCAGCCTTTGCCAACCAGGAAGCTCTTTGAGTCTCGGCTCCAGGCTTTTCTCTGCCAGTCCTATGTGGTTGACTAAACCACGCCTTCTGAGGTAGGCTGGTATCAGCCTCCCAGGTGAGTCAGTTCTAGTCTGGTCACCCCCACTCAACATCACAAATCCTCATGTGTGGCCTGTGGTCCCAGACCAAGGCACCCCAGCTACTGCAAGGGTTATTTCTCCAGCACCAAGGAAAGACACCCTTGCTTAGGATGAAATGGAATCCTCAACCCCACTGGTGTGAATGGAATCTTGGAATCTTGGGAGGAATGAGAGGAGAGTGCAAATTCAACTTGAGACTCTGCTTGTGCTGTCACGGGTGGTACCATGCAGGGTAGATCATGCAGGCCCTCTGCCATTCTCAGCCTGTTGCCCCCCTCTCTGCAGCGGCTGCAGAGCGGCACCACGGGTGTATGTGCTCTCATCGCTGGAAGCACCCTGCACGTGGCCTGGCTAGGGGACTCCCAGGCCATCTTGGTGCAGCAGGGACAGGTGGTGAAGCTGATGGAAGCCCACAGGCCCGAACGACAGGTAAGGTGCATCCCCCTGCCCACCATAGTCCAATATGTCCCCAACCCCCCACCATGCTGGGAAGCACATGAAGTAAAAACAACCCTGGGCCAGACACTTCAGAGGTCTTCCAGGGGTCCTCTAATGCCTGAGGTGCTCACAGCCAGCAGTCCTAGGCTAGCCTAGGCTAGTCCAGAGCACTGTCTGTCACTGTGACCTGGATTCTTGGCCAGCCTCAGAGCAGCCCAGCAAAAGGAGCCTGCATGAACAGCCCTGCCACACACACAGGACCAGGTGTGCCTGGACAGCCAGGAAGGTGACCACTGCACCAGAACCCCTGAAACTTCCCAGAGAAGCCCAGCAGGCCCTGCACCCCAGCCAGGCACTCACCAATCTGAGTCTGGGTGTCATCTCATGGGCATGTGGGTGACATTCCTACCTTGGGCCCCATCTTATGGGATTATCTGGTCCTTCATTTCCTGAGGACAATAGTGGTCAGAATGTCTACAAGTATCTGTGTGTCTCCCTCATCCTGCTTTTTCCATACCGCCCCACCCCAGCTTCTCCCACTTAGCTGTGCACTTTTTTTGTGGGTTGTATTGAGTGAAGGTTTACAGAGCAGAGCTTCAGTTTTCTATGGATTATGATCTCCACAATGGAGACTCACTCATCCCACTTACTCCTCCTTTCCTATCCCTTTCTGAACTTGGTCCCTTGGTAAACTCTGCCCTTTTGATCTCACATGGTTGATATTCTAAGGTGACACATACCTCCTCAGCATTAATGTTCTCCTTATAGACCCATCTGTTGTTTGGCTGGAAATTGAGCCATGGGTATGAGTCCAGACCCCTGAAGGGTTGGTTGTGTGCTTTATGGGATCATACCCTGTTGGCACATCAAGAGCTTCCCAGCATCCACTGCACCAATGCAGCAGGAGTTCATACACCTGTCAGTACTTTGTCCACAGAGACTGACATTTTCCCCTCTTTTAGTATTGAAAGCAATGCAACACTAAATAGTTCTGTACAACCTTATGTCGAGGTCCTATGTCGGGGTCCCGCCTCGACAAGGAAGTGTGGGTGTCATGAAGAAGGGAGATCTGGCGCCGAAAGTGATCGAGAAAGAGAAAGACGAAATATATACAAAAAAGACAGACACACAGATGCAAGCTGGCAGGTAGACAGATCTACAAACATTTTGCCTAGCATTGCACAGCATTGCCTGCAGAATTTACTCTACCTCAGCCTTTTATTCTCTTTTTTAGGGAGGGATTTGTTACAAAGGAAGGATGTAATTCACTCAGGGAGGATGTCACAAAGGGAGGATGTGATTAAGACAGGATACGGAACTGAAATGTGATTAATCATTCAAAACAAGACATAATGATTCACAGGAACAACTTTTAAGATATTTTCATAGTTTTTCTTAATCTAACATTTTTATTTTTACAGAAAAAAAGGTTCAATCAAGCTGTTATATATTAACTTTTAGGCTTAAATGATCTAGAGTAGCAACGTGCGGTTTCTTAAGGATACATAACATAAAGCAAGGTTCCTGAAAAGAGCCAAGCTGTCTCTGTACACTTTACAAACTTCTGTTTGTGAGCAAGATCTCAGACACCGGGCTTCATTTATCTATACCTAAAATGCTACTTGTTCTTAATATTCCTATATACTTTCAGGAGGAGGGAGAGCATCTGGGTTAAACTGATTATATTCAGAAGTGGTTTAATGGGGCTGCCACTGATCAACCCAGGGTCTGTGTATGCTGTCCCCAGCAACCTTACATACAGGGAATATGTGTATATATTCTATCTGTAGAAGCAGAATAGCTGGGTCAGAGAGTACGTGCAGTCACAGCTTGGAAAGCCCATACCTCCAGTGTATTGTCAGCTGTGGGGTGGGGTTCCTGCTCATCTAAAAGGGAAGAGCAACAGCCCAGTCAGTCAGTCATTTCATTTGTGTTTCTCTAACTCGGTGTGAAGATGAGCATCTGTTACGAATATTTAGGATCGTTTATCTTGCCTGTCCTGTCAACTCTCCATTCAGATCCTTTGCCCATTTTTCTTCTTACCCCTAGCAATTTCTTCTGAACCCTTAGCAATTTCTGGATGGCATACATAGGCATTGCACTGCTAACTCAAAGGTAGGTGGTTCAGATCCACCCAGGGTGCCTCAGAAGAAAGCCCTAGTCATCTACTTCCGAAAACATCTGCCACTGAAAACCCACGGAGCACAATTCTCCTCTGACACATGTAGAACATGCATCAGGTTCGATTGACTCTGTAGGTTTCTGTAGTTAACTTCTTGTCTATATGGTGATTTGTGAATCTTTCCTATTTGTCGTGTGGTTTTTGTCTTTGTTCACTGACTTTTTCCTCATAAACATTTTGGCTTTGATGTGCTTGAATTAAGCTGTCTTTTATTTTGTGCATTTGGTATGGCCAGCAGGAGCAACTCATGGGCAGCTATAACAGTAACAGTCAAGAACAGCAATATTTCCCGGCTTGCAGCATAACTCATAATGCTTGCTGCACAGGGTGGTGTGGCACAGAGCCAGAAACTGACACTCAGGAAGGTTAAGTAAGGGGCCCTGAGCACCCAGGCTATCCTGCTGCCACTACCACTGCGGGACTTGTTGCTTGATCCCTTTGGTCAGATAGGATCAAATGGATGCATCTGCTGGCTCTGTGCCACACCACCCCTACCTACCCTGTAAGCTCAATGCCCAGCATCTTCCCAAAAGCCACGTGGGGACTTTTCCCTGGTGGCATTTTCCAATCATTGCCTATGTTCAATCTTGGCTCCATTCTGCAAAATTCTCTAGGGTCGCCTTGTAAGAAACGGCATCTGGGGTTGGGGGATTGAGGTGAGGAAAGAATAGAGTGTGTAGCAGACTGAGAGCAGAACCTGCAGGGGAGAAGCACCATTAGGAGATTCCTGCATCTGCACCACCTGACGCAGAGACAAGAGCCCAATTCAAGGGGCTGCTGCTGCTGCTTCTCACACTGTGGACCTGCTCTCAACTGCCACCCACACAAGCCTTGCCAAAGGTCCACCCGCAGCAGTGCTTATGAGATCTGGAATGGCTCACTGCCTGTGGTTGTTAGTATGGCGAGTTGGCCCCTGACTTACGGCAGCCCCATACAAACCACTGCCTGGTCCTGCAACATACCCATGACCAGTTGTGGTGCAGACCATGTTGATCCACAGGGTTTCCACTGGCTGATTTTCTGAAAGATCACCAGACCTGTCTTCTGATCTGTCTCAGTCTAAAAGTTGTACAGAATCAATGTCATAGCAACATACAAGCCTCCCTTGATAGGTAGATGGTGGATGTTCATTGGCCAGGAATCAAACCAGAAGCTCCCTTGTGGAAAGCAAGAGTCCTACCACTGAGTCACCACAGCCTCAGAATTACAACCTAATGAATAATAATATTGGTCAGGAAGTATCTGGCCACTGCTGAAATAAGCTCTCAACGAATATGTGGGGACCCCCGTGTCACATTCTACAGCTATCTGAACAGTCTGTCCTTCCTTCTATTGAGATTCACTTCAGCCTTACTGACCACTGTAGCACCTTACTGATTGCTGTGTTCTGATCCACAGTTGATCAGGGGGATCATCAGTGTGGTGTGAGTGTAAAAATATGGCAGCAGCCATCCTTCCCACAACACTCATGTTGGGTTTGATAATTCATTGCAGTGGCCACACAGGACTCAGACAGCATACTCACAGTTAAGGAGTATTGCTAAGTGCTGTTGAGTCAGTTCTGACCCGTAGCGACCCTGTAGTATAGGGTTTCCAAGGAGCAGCTGGTCAGTTTGAACTGCCAATCTTGCAATTCAAACTCATCTTATGGTCAAGTGCGTATCCTACAGCGCCACACCAGGACTCCATTAGGAGTTAGCAGGTTATAATTCAGGGTCAGAAATGCTCAGGGCACATGCCTTCCAGTCAGGACAGCCTCTCTGCCGTGCCCACAGGTAGGCCTCACTCTACCTAGCCTGTGTTACAAAGCTCTTGTAGGGCTGCTGATAAATGTCCAAAGGGCATGCAACTCCACCGTAAGCCTCAGCCTGAAATCACTTGACTCTCACTCCATGCATCAGCAAACCTAGTACCTGGAGGCACTCCACTCTGCAAGCAAGCCTTCTCTGCCCAGAGACACTCACCTTTACTTGCTCCGTGGGCTGAGGAGCCCAACACTCTGTCTTGTGCTCTGGCTCTTGATTCTGCTACTACTGCTCATATGCCACATCTCTGGTGTTGTAACCAGTGTCCTTAGGTCAGAGAAGTTCAATGTGCAAAGATCTTGATGTCCAAAAGATGTTCTTTTATGGTAGTGGGATCCTTCCTAATGCTTCTGAGACGGCTCATTTTATGTCCAGTAGGATGGCAAAATCAACCATTCACATTATTCTTGTTAACAGTCACTCACAACTGAATGATAAATTCTACCAGCATCTTACCCTACCTTCTCTTACCAAGACCTATCAAGAAAATGTAATTTTATGGGAGTTCACAAGACTTTGGCTGGAAAAGACATTAAATAATTCACCATAGTGAGTTGTGTGGTATGTGCTGCTAGTGTATGAGTTCTTGTGAGTTGTGTAGTATGTGCATGTGCTTGCATGTGTGGGCTGTGATCAGGGGTTGCAACATTTTTCCCCTAAATATGTGGGGCACTGAGTTGGGCCACCTCCATAGCAGCTAACAACAGCACCATCATGAACAAAGCACTTTGCTGAGGCCATGAGGTAATAAATTGGAACTGCCTTCCCCCCTCTAGTGAAGTTCAGTTTCATAGGGCAGCATGGCTGGCAGGTGAGAGTATCAGGGCCTGCACAGGCAAGTGCTGGGGGAAATTGGAGAAAAAGAAACTGAAGTGAGCTGTGTGGTGTGTGGGGGAGTGGCTGCAGTATAAGCTCTCTGTGCATATGTGGGGTTAATGTGTATAAACTGGTGTGTGGTTGTGAGCAGTATGGTGTGAGAGGTGGGTGGAAGCTGTGTAGTGTGAACTGGTGTACCTGGATGAGCTTTGTGGGTGAGGTTATGCATGTGAGCAGTGTGTCTGTCCAGCCCACCTCATCAGTCCCCTGACCATCTTCCCTCCCTTCTCCCTGGTGCTGGCCCATCCCTTTCTCCATCACTGTCACAGCTCTCAGACCATGGTGGAGTTCCAGAGCTTGGTAGCCTTCCAAGCCTAACCTGGGTCCCCAGCCCCATCTCTAGCACAAGTAGATGACAGTAGGGAGGAAGAATTGGGTAGAATCTACAGAAATAGACATCTGTTCAGGTGAGGGGCTAATCTGTGTGGTCACAGAGAGACAAAGATCCAGGTGGTGCTTAGCAGGGATCCTGGTTGAGGAATGGGGCATCTCTGACCTCTTAGGCAGCTAGGTGTCCAACAGGTTTGGGAGTAGCAGCAAAAATGAGTGTGTGGCATGGCCAGGTGGGCTCTGGCTCTTTATTAATGAGAACCTAACAAGAGGAGCCCTGGTATGGGCTGTAGGTTAAATACTGGACTGCTAACCACAAGGTCAGCAGTTCAAGATGCACCAACAGCTCCTTGGAAACTCTATACAGACTTGCTGTGAGTTGGAACAGACTTGACGGCACTTAACCTACAAGACAAGTAAGAGGGGTAAGACACGCCCTCCCATAGCAGCTCTAATGAGCAGGAAGATCGATACCTTGTACCTGCGGAGCCTGCAAGTGGGCTCCAGTGTAAGGCACCATTGTCCCTCCCTTTGGGGCCTCAAACTAGAGGGTTTGGAGGGATCGGGGATGCATCACAAGCCTCAGTGCACAGAGACCATTCCTGGGTGGAAGGTTGATCTTGTTCTTGTTAGGTGCCATCGAGTCGGTTCCGACCCATAGCAACCTTATGCACAGCAGAATGAAACACTGCCCGGTCCTGGGCCAACCTCATTACTGTTGCCACACTTGAGTTCATCGATGCTGCCACTTGGCCAGTCCATCTCACTGGAGGTCTTCCTCTTTTTCTCTGACCTTCCACCCTACCAAACATGGTATCCTTCTCCAGCGACTGGTCCCTCCTGATAATATGTCCAAAGTATGAGAGACGAAGTTTGGCCATCTTGGCCTCCAAGGAGCACTCTGGCTGCACTTCTTCTAATACAGATCTGTTGGTTCTGTGTGCAGCCCATGGCACTTTCAATATTCTCCTCCAACACCGTAACTCAAAAGCATCAATTCTTCTAAGGTCTTCCTTATTCACTGTCCAGATTTCGCATGCATTATTGAAAATACCATGGCTTGGGTCAGGCACACCTTAGTCCTCAAGCTGACATCTTTGCTCTTCAACACTTTAAAAAAAGGTCTTGTGCAACAGATTTGCCTAATGCAATACATAGTTTGATTTCTTGGCTGCTGCTTCTATGAGTGTTGATCATTGATCCAAGAAGAATGAAGTCCTTGATAATGTTGTTTATTGGTTCAGTGGTGAGGATTTTTGTTTTCTTGTCACTGAGATGTAATCCATACCGAAGACTGTGCTCTTTGATATTCATCAGTAAATGTTTTAAGTCTTTTTCACTTGCAGCAAGCAAGGTTGTATCATCTACATATTGCAGGTTGTTTAAGCGACTTCCTTCCATCCTGATGTCACGTTTTTCTTCATAGAACCCAGCTTCTCGGATTATTTGCTCAGCATACAGGTTGAATAAGTATGGTGAAAGAATACAACCGTGTCACACACCCTTCTTAATTTTAAACCATTCAGTGTTCCCAGGTTCTGTTCAAACAACTGCTTGCTTCTTGGTCCATGTACAGATTCCTCATGAGCACAATTAAGTGTTCCAGAACACTCATACTTCGAAGTGTTGTCTGTAGCTTGTCATGAGCCACGCAACCAAAAGCCTTTCCGTAGTCAATAAAGCACAGGTAAACATCTTTCTGATGTTTTCTGCTTTCAGCCAAGATCCGTCGTACATCAGCAATGATATCCCTCATTCCACAGCCTCTTCTGAATCCGGCTTAAACCTCTGGAAGTTCTCTGTCAATATATGCTTGCAGCCGTTTCTGTATTAGTTTTAGTAAAACTTTACTCACATGGGATGTCAAAGAGATTGTCCGATGATTTCCGTATTCCGTTGGGTCACCTCTCTTTGGAATGGGCACAAATACGGATCTCTTCCAATCAGTCGGCCAGATAGTTGTCTTCCAAATTTCTTGGCATAGCTGAGTGAGTGCCTCCTATACTGCCTCACTTTCTTGAAAGATTTCAATTTTTATTCCATCAATTCCTGGTTCCTTGTTCTTTGCCAATTCCTTCAATGCACCTTGGACTTCCTCC